>NC_057814.1:87370443-87527888 GCF_018294505.1 Triticum aestivum
CGATCCCGGAGCAGCACGTCATCGTGGAAGCCGGCGAAGACGTTGACTACATTGCCATACCGAAGGCTTCATGTCAGCGGGCTAGCGTATTACTGTATCTTGGGAAAGCTGGCTACGACATCAAGCTCGTCCACACCGACGGCTTCACACGGGCCATGTCACAGGTTAAGTGGTCCATCCCCAACCCCTTTGGTTCAACCGCCGTCGATCTCTTCGAAGGCCCTGCCGCTGATCTCCTTCGCCAAGCGGTCAAGGATTTGCGAGCTTTATACGCCATCGAGCCCATTTTGTCACTTCTGAAGGACACGTTCTACGACGGCGGCTTGGGATCCTCAATTGCCAAGTCAGATCTCATCGACCACGACCACGACCACGAGGAGGGCACCCACGAAGGTTCTTCCAAGGTGAAACAACCCATCTGTGACATCAGAGAGCGCACCATGGGTCTGTGCTCTTCCAACTGGAAGGATCCCGTCCATGAAATGTGAGGCAACATTCTATCAGCAAATCTTACCTTTTCTAGCTTGCCAACCCGTACCCTTTGTTGTAGTAGCATTTGTCGTGCGGTGCTTTAACTGTGCCATGTTTAATTATTTCAGTTATGCAAAGATGTATTGTTCAATAGGTCTATGTAATGTTTAAGTATGAATTGTCCACTTTAGTTTCACGAATGGCTATATTTGGTTGTTTATCATGAGTAGAGGCCTTGTTTATCTATATTTGGTTGTTAGGTTGGTTGGAGTGAGCATTTTTTCAGTTATCGAGCATATGCCTTGTTTATCCGTATTTGGTTCTTAGTTTGGTTGCAGTAAGTATTTGTCTAGTTATCAAGCAGATGCCTTGTTTATCTGTATTTGGTTGTTAGGTTGCTTTTTAGCATTTGTCCCAGTTATCAAGCAGATGCCTTGTTTATCTGTATTTGGTTGTTAGGTTGCTTTTTAGCATTTGTCCAGTTATCAAGCAGATGCTTTGTTTATCTTTATCTGTTTGTTAGGTTGGTTGCAGTGAGCATTTGTCCAGTTTTCAAGCATATGCCCTGTTTATCTGTATTTGCTTGTTATGTTGGTTGCAGTGAGACTCTTTCCAGTTTTCAATGGCTATATTTGGTTGTTATACTGGTCATTTATGCCTTGTTTATTTCAGTCATTCACAATGTGCAAGTCGGGACTGTGCCGCTCGACTACATCATTACCAGTTTGAACGGCTATATTTTGTTCCAGTTATTCCTGGTGTAGTTAACACATGCCCTTTATTTCAGTTTTACACATTTATCTAGTGTGATGTTTAAGCATTACCTACGTTCTATTCATTTTCAACAATACCAGTTTGAATTGAAATATTTAATGGCTGTTAAGCCTTCTGTCGGTAACATTGCCTTCCATTTTATATCCGCTTTAACAACATGCTAAAACCAACACATTCAAGCTATCATTTGGAGATGATGTTGTTCACCTTTGCTATATTTTTTTGATGTTAAGATTGTTGTACTTATCATGCCTTTCCACTACTTAAGCAGGACAACAACGGGAGTGGCCACCATTTTCCGCCGAGGTTAGCTTCATCCCTCGGCTTGTACTCCCCCTGTCGTTCCATAATGTAGTGCATATAGATCCAGGCCTGGACACTAGTTAGCTTCTAATATTGACTTGTTGCTTGTAGGTACAAATGCCCTTGGCAAGGATCCACAAATCGAACCTTTTTGTGTATGGGGCAATGAGATATTGATGAACAAGCATCAAGTGAGGAAACTGATAAGGATTATTAGCAAAAAGATACGAATGGTGGCAAGGAAATTATTTGTTTATGCTCTATCGAACACAACAGTGAGCTGTAGGATGGTAACTACAAACTCTATAACCTTCTCTTTTTACTGTCGATAATGAGTTGTTAGACAACAATGTCTGAATCTTTTTCGTTCCCAGTGGTTCCCGAAGCAGTTCACTCAAGATTACCTCGCAAAGTACATGATTGGTGGACACGCAATGAATGTTAGAGTATTTCATCCAGACTACAATGAGCATCGAGTAGTCCTAATGAAGACAGTGAAGGATGGATAGGCAGCCATCACAAGGGGTTGGCCTAGAGTCGTGCGCGCCTTACGCATTGAGGAGGGCACAATATGGGCATTCCGCTTCACCTTATCCAGCAACCAGAATGTCTTTCGCCTCTCTCTTTACAGTCTTTAGTACAATTGTGGTTCATCATTCTTTACTTGGTGCTTCTGTAGTTCTTCCGTATATATGTACCTGTGCATTGAATTATGGATTCGTGGTTGAACCTATATTCGTAATAAACATGGTTGGATATGAAATAAGTGATTGCCTACTTTCAAATTTGACATGTGATATTTAAATTAGGGATTAATTGGATTAATTATGGATTAATTAGGTATTACACTGCACACGGTTTGCGAAAGCGAAACGTCTGCGATATACGTGGAGATCAGAAACGTTTCTAGGCTCCACTACGTGTGCGATCAATCTCCACTTCACACATGACTTTCTCTTGAAAACTGTTTGCGTTAGGCCACCTTGCGCAAACGTTTATCACATAAAAAGTGTGTGTGATGGACAACCTTTGCCACACAGTTTCTTCTGCGCACCGTGTGTGATGCATTCAATAACGCAAACGATAAAATTATTAATATCATGTGCAATGGCAACGCTATCACAAACGATTTAACGAGAAAAATTGTGTGTGATGTACCTGTGAACGAAAACGTTTTCCTTGGAGCGACTATGTGGGATGTACATACGAACGGAAACGTTTAGCGGGGACTGACTGTGTGGGATGTACTTGCGACCGGAAACAATTTCGCCGTATAATTGTATTTTTAGCTCTACTATACGTATTTCCGTATTTGAGCGCCCGTCGGTCGCACACGACCTCATTTTGCCGAACGTGTGTGCCAGGAGGGCATATCCCCGACGGTTTCTGGGTCGTGTGGGAAGGACCCCCCTATCGCCCACTCTCACTTGGCGACGGTTCCAAATGCCATCGCGGAAAGGGGTTAAAACCCGTTTTCTTAGGACCGACGCGTACCAGTGTAAACATGGTAAAATTAAACTCATGAGGCCCATCCATATCTTCTTCCAAGAGATCTTTAACAATAGAAATACTAGGTTCTACTTTGATTTGTACATCAGGTTTAGTTGTTCTAATATAACTTTTGTTAACCAAAGTGAAACTTTAGCATGTTACTTTATCCTAATAGGGAAAGGTGGTTTCTCAATATAAGCAGAGGGAACAATTGGATCAACACTATAAATTATGGTTTCTTCTTTAATTGGTACTGATACGTCTCCAACGTATCTATAATTTTTGATTGCTCCATGCTATATTATCTACTGTTTTGGGCATTATTGGGCTTTATTATTCACTTTTATATTATTTTCGGGACTAACCTATTAACCGGAGACCCAGCCCAGAATTGCTGTTTTTACCTATTTCAGAGTTTCGCAGAAAAGGAATATCAAACGAAGTCCAAACGGAATGAAACCTTCGGGAACGTGATTTTTAGGAAGATTATGATCCGGGAGACTTGGACCCTACGTCAAGAAACAAAAGAGGAGGCCACGAGGTATGGGGGCGCGCCCACCCCCCCAGGGCGCGCCCTCCACCCTCGTCGGCCCCCTGTTGCTCCACCGACGTACTCCTTCCTCCTATATATACCTACGTACCCCCAAACGATCAGATACGGAGCCAAAAACCTAATTCCACCGCCGCAACCTTCTGTACCCATGAGATCCCATCTTAGGGCCTGGTCCGGAGCTCCGCCGGAGGGGGCATCCATCACGGAGGGCTTCTACATCAACACCATAGCTTCTCCGATGAAGTGTGAGTAGTTTACCTCAGACCTTCGGGTCCATAGTTAGTATCTAGATGGCTTCTTCTCTCTTTTTGGATCTCAATACAATGTTCTCCCCCTCTCTCGTGGAGATCTATTCGATCTAATCTTCTTTTTGCGGTGTGTTTGTTGAGACCGATGAATTGTGGGTTTATGATGAAGATTATCTATGAACAATATTTGAATCTTCTCTGAATTCTTTTATGTATGATTGGTTATCTTTGCAAGTCTCTTCGAATTATCAGTTTGGTTTGGCCTACTAGATTGATCTTTCTTGCAATGGGAGAAGTGCTTAGCTTTGGGTTCAATCTTGCGGTGTCCTTTCCGAGTGACAGTAGGGGCAGCAAGGCACGTATTGTATTGTTGCCATCGAGGATAACAAGATGGGGTTTTTATCATATTGCATGAATTTATCCCTCTACATCATGCCATTTTGCTTAAGCCGTTACTCTGTTTTCATGAACTTAATACTCTAGATGCATGCTGGATAGCGGTCGATGAGTGGAGTAATAGTAGTAGATGCAGGCAGGAGTCGGTCTACTTGTCTCGGACGTGATGCCTATATACATGATCATACCTAGATATTCTCATAACTATGCTCAATTCTGTCAATTGCTCAACAGTAATTCGTTCATCCACCGTAAAATATTTATGCTCTTGAGAGAAGCCACTAGTGAAACCTATGGCCCCCGGGTCTATCTTCATCATATTAATCTTCCAACACTTAGTTATTTCCTTTGTTTTTTACTTTGCTTTTATTTTATTTTGCATCTTTATCACAAAAATACCAAAAATATTATCCTATCATATCTATCAGATCTCACTCTCGTAAGTGACCGTGAAGGGATTGACAACCCCTTATCGCTTTGGTTGCGAGGATTTATTTGTATTGTGCATGTACGAGGGACTCACGCGTAGCCTCCTACTGGATTGATACCTTGGTTCTCAAAAACTGAGGGAAATACTTACGCTACTTTGCTGCATCACCCTTTCCTCTTCAAGGGAAAACCAACGCAGTGCTCAAGAGGTAGCAAGAAAGATTTCTGGCGCCGTTGCCGGGGAGTCTACCCAAAAGTCAACATACCAAGTACCCATCACAAATCCCTTATCTCCCACATTACATTATTTGCCACTTGCCTCTCGTTTTCCTCTCCCCCACTTCACCCTTGCCATTTTATTCGCCCTCTCTTTTCCGTTTGCCTCTTCTTCGCTTGCTTTTTCTTTGCTCGTGTGTTGGATTTCTTGTTTGTCACAAGGCTCAAGATAATACCAAATTGTGTGACTTTACCAATACCAACAATAATGATTTCCTTAGCACTCCGATTGATCCTCTTACCGATACTGAATCTTGTGAAATCAATGCTGCTTTGTTGAATCTTGTCATGAAAGATCAATTCGCCGGCCTTCCTAGTGAAGATGCTGCTACCCATCTAAATAGCTTCGTTGATTTGTGTGATATGCACAAGAAGAAAGATATTGATAATGATATTGTTAAATTGAAGCTATTTCCTTTTTTGCTTAGAGATCGTGCTAAAGCTTGGTTTTCGTCTTTCCCTAAAAATAGTATTGATTCTTGGAACAAGTGCAAAGACGCTTTTATCTCTAAGTATTTTCCTCCCGCTAAGATCATCTCTCTTAGAAACGATATTATGAACTTTAAGCAACTTGATCATGAACATGTTGCACAAGCTTGGGAGAGGATGAAATTAATGATACGTAATTGCCCTACTCATGGTTTGAATTTGTGGATGATTATACAAAAATTTTATGCCGGATTGAATTTTGCTTCTAGAAATCTTTTAGATTCGGCCGCGGGAGGCACTTTTATGGAAATCACTTTAGGAGAAGCTACTAAACTCCTAGATAATATTGTGGTTAATTATTCTCAATGGCACACTCAAAGATCTACTAATAAAAAAGTGCATACGATAGAAGAAATTAATGTTTTGAGTGGAAAGATGGATGAACTTATGAAATTATTTGCTACTAAGAGTGTTTCTTCCGATCCTAATGATATACCTTTGTCTACTTTGATTGAGAATAATAATGAATCTATGGATGTGAATTTTGTTGGTAGGAACAATTTTGGTAACAACGCGTATAGAGGAAACTTTAATCCTAGGCCTTATCCTAGTAATTCCTCTAATAATTATGGAAATTCCTACAACAACTCTTATGGAAATTTTAATAAGATGCCCTCTGAATTTGAGACTAGTGTTAAAGAGTTTATGAATTCGCAAAAGAATTTCAATGCTTTGCTTTAAGAGAAATTGCTTAAAGTTGATGAATTGGCTAGGAACGTTGATAGAATTTCTCTTGATGTTGATTATTTAAATCTTAGATCTATTCCTCCTAAGCATGATATCAATGAGTCTCTCAAAGCCATGAGAATTTCCATTGATGAGTGCAAAGAAAGAACCGCTAGGATGCGTGCTAAGTAAGATTGCTTTATAAAAGCGTGTTCTTCCAATTTCTATGAAAATAAAGATGAAGATCTAGAAGTTATTGATGTGTCCCCTATTAAATATTTGTTTTGCAATATGAATCTTGATAATGATGGGACTGAATATGATGCACCTTTACCTAGAAGGCGTTCAATTTTTTTGGAGTTTTTAGATCTTGATGCTAAAATTGATAAAAGTGGGATTGAAGAAATCAAAACCCTAGATGTTAATAAACCCACTATTTTGGATTTCAAGGAATTTAATTATGAAAATTGCTCGTTGATTGATTGTATTTCCTTGTTGCAATCCGTGCTAAATTCTCCTCATGCTTATAGTCAAAATAAAGCGTTTACTAAACATATCGTTGATGCCTTGATGCAATCTTATGCAGAAAAGCTTGAGTTGGAAGTTTTTATCCCTGGAAAACTTTATGATGAGTGGGAACCAACTCTTAAAATTAAGATTAAGGATCCTGAATTCTATGCTTTATGTGATTTGGGTGCTAGTGTTTCCACTATTCCCAAAACTTTGTGCGATTTGCTAGATTTCCGTGATTTTGATGATTGCTCTCTAAACTTGCACCTTGCGGATTCCACAATTAAGAAAACTATGGGAAGAATTAATTATGTTCTTATTGTTGCAAATAGGAACTATGTGCCCGTAGATTTTATCGTTCTTGATATAGATTGCAATCCTTCATGTCCTATTATTCTTGGTAGACCTTTCCTTAGAACGGTTGGTGCAATTATTGATATGAAGGAAGGGAATATTAGATTTCAATTTCCATTAAAGAAAGGCATGGAACACTTCCCTAGGAAGAAAATAAAATTACCATATGAATCTATCATGAGAGCCACTTATGGATTGCCTACCAAAAATGGCAATACCTAGATCTATCCTTGCTTTTATGCCTAGCTAGGGGCGTTAAATGATAGCGCTTGTTGGGAGGCAACCCAATTTTATTTTTAGTTTTTTTGCTTTTGCTCATTTTTAGGAACAAATATTTGTTCTAGCCTCCGGTTAGATGTGTTTTTATGTTTGAATTAGTGTTTGTGCCAAGTTAAACCTGTAGGATCTTCTTGGATGATAGTTATTTGATCTTGCTGTAATTTCCAGAAACTTTCTGTTCACGAAAACAATTGTTAAAAATCACTAGAACGTGATAACATACTGATTCCAATTGCTTCTGATCAATAAACAAATTGCCTAGGTCTTCCTATTTTGGCTTATTTTTTGGAGTTCCAGAAGTTTGCGTTAGTTACAGATTACTACAGACTGTTATGTTGTTGACAGATTCTGTTTTTCGTGTGTTGTTTGCTTATTTTGATGAATCTATGGCTAGTAAAATAGTTTATAAACCATAGAGAAGTTGGAATACAGTAGGTTTAAAACCAATATAAATAAAGAATGAGTTCATTACAGTACCTTGAAGTGGTCTTTTGTTTTCTTTCGCTAACGGAGCTCATGAGATTTCTGTTGAGTTTTGTGTTGTGAAGTTTTCAAGTTTTGGGTGAATTTTTTTGATGGATTATGGAACAAGGAGTGGCAAGAGCCTAAGCTTGGGGATGCCCATGGCACCCGCAAGATAATATAAGGACACCAAAAAGCCAAAGCTTGGGGATGCCCCGGAAGGCATCCCCTCTTTCGTCTACTTCCATCGGTAACTTTACTTGGAGCTATATTTTTATTCACCACATGATATGTGTTTTGCTTGGAGCGTCTTGTATGATTTGAGTCTTTGCTTTTTAGTTTACCACAATCATCCTTGCTGTACACACCTTTTGAGAGAGCCATACATGATTTGGAAATTATTAGAATACTCTTTGTGCTTCACTTATATCTTTTGAGTTATATAGTTTTGCTCTAGTACTTCACTTATATCTTTTAGGGCACGGTGGTGGATTTGTTTTATAGAAACTATTGATCTCTCATGCTTCACTTAGATTATTTTGAGAGTCTTAAATAGCATGGTAATTTTCTTAAATAATCCTAATATGCTAGGTATTCAAGAATAGTAAAAACTTTCTTACGAGTGTGTTGAATACTAAGAGAAGTTTCATGCTTGATGATTGTTTTGAGATATGGAGGTAATAATATCAAAGTCGTGCTAGTTGAGTAGTTGTGAATTTGAGAAATGCTTGTGTTGAAGTTTGCAAGTCCCGTAGCATGCATGTATGGTAAACGTTATGTAACAAATTTGAAACATGAGGTGTTCTTTGATTGTCCTCCTTATGAGTGGCAGTCGGGGACGAGCGATGGTCTTTTCCTACCAATCTATCCCCCTAGGAGCATGCGCGTAGTGCTTGTTTTTTGATGACTTGTAGATTTTTGCAATAAGTATGTGAGTTCTTTATGACTAATGTTGAGTCCATGGATTATACACACTCTCACCCTTCCATCATTGCTAGCCTCTTCGGTACCGTGCATTGCCCTTTCTCACATTGAGAGTTGGTGCAAACTTCGCCGGTGCATTCAAACCCCGTGATATGATACGCTCTTTCACACATAAACCTCCTTATATCTTCCTCAAAACATCCACCATACCTACCTATTATGGCATTTCCATAGCCATTCCGAGATATATTACCATGCAACTTTCCACCATTCCGTTTATCATGACACATTCATCATTGTCATATTGCTAGCATGATCATGTAGTTGACATAGTATTTGTGGCAAAGCCACCGTTCATAATTCTTTCATACATGTCACTCTTGGTTCATTGCATATCCCGGTATACCGCTGGAGGCATTCATATAGAGTCATACTTTGTTCTAGTATCGAGTTGTAATCATTGAGTTGTAAATAAATATAAGTGTGATGATCATCATTTTCTAGAGCATTGTCCCAAGTGAGGAATAAAAAAGAGAGAAAGGCCATAAAAAAGAGAAGGCCCAAAAAATGAGAGAAAAGAGAGAAGGGACAATGCTACTATCCTTTGCCACACTTGTGCTTCAAAGTAGCACCGTAATCTTCATGATAGGGAGTCTCTTGTTTTGTCACTTTCATATACTAGTGGGAATTTTTCATTATAGACCTTGGCTTGTATATTCCAACAATGGGCCTCCTCAAGTGCCCTAAGTCTTCGTGAGCAAGCAAGTTGGATGCACACCCACTTAGTTTCTTTTGTTGAGCTTTCATACATATATAGCTCTAGTGCATCCGTTGCATGGCAATCCCTACTCCTTGCATTAACATCAATCGATGGGCATCTCCATAGCTCATTGATTAGCCTCGTTGATGTGAGACTTTCTCCTTTTTTGTCTTCTCCACATAACCCCCATCATCATATTCTATTCCACCCATAGTGCTATGTCCATGACTCGCGCTCATATATTGCGTGAAAGTTTATAGGTTTGAGATTTCTAAAGTATGAAACAATTGCTTGGCTTGTCATCGGGGTTGTGCATGATGAGAGCATTCTTGTGTGCCGAAAATGGAGCATGACTAAACTATATGATTTTGTAGGGATGAACTTTCTTTGGCCATGTTATTTTGAGAAGACATAATTGCTTAGTTAGTATGCTTGAAGTATTATTATTTTTATGTCAATATGAACTTTTATCTTGAATCTTTCGGATCTGAATATTCATACCACAATTAAGAAGAATTCCATTGAAATTATGCCAAGTAGCACTCCACATAAAAAATTATCTTTTTTATCATTTACCTACTCGAGGACGAGCAGGAATTAACCTTGGGGATGCTTGATACGTCTCCAACGTACCTATAATTTTTGATTGCTCCATGCTATATTATCTACTGTTTTGGACATTATTGGGCTTTATTATTCACTTTTATATTATTTTTGGGACTAACCTATTAACCGGAGGCCCAGCCCAGAATTGCTGTTTTTTTTGCCTATTTCAGAGTTTCGTAGAAAAGGAATATCAAACGGAGTCCAAACGGAATGAAACCTTCGGGAAGGTGATTTTTAGGAAGATTATGATCCAGGAGACTTGGACCCTACGTCAAGAAACAAAAGAGGGGGCCACGAGGTAGGGGGGGCGAGCCCAACCCCCAGGGCACGCCCTCCACCCTCGTGGGCCCCCTGTTGCTCCACCGACGTACTCCTTCCTCCTATATATACCTACGTACCCCCAAACGATTAGATACGGAGCCAAAAACCTAATTCCACTGCCGCAACCTTCTATACCCACGAGATCCCATCTTGGGGCCTATTCCGGAGCTCCGCCGGAGGGGGCATCCATCACGGAGGGCTTGTACATCAACACCATAGCCTCTCCGATGAAGTGTGAGTACTTTACCTAAGACCTCCAGGTCCATAGTTAGTAGCTAGATGGCTTCTCCTCTCTTTTTGGATCTCAATACAATGTTCTCCGCCTCTCTCGTGGAGATCTATTCGATGTAATCTTCTTTTTGCGGTGTGTTTGTTGAGACCGATGAATTGTGGGTTTATGATCAAGATTATCTATGAACAATATTTGAATCTTCTCTGAATTCTTTTATGTATGATTGGTTATCTTTGCAAGTCTCTTTGAATTATCAGTTTGGTTTGGCCTACTAGATTGATCTTTCTTGCAATGGGAGAAGTGCTTAGCTTTGGGTTCAATCTTGCGGTGTCCTTTCCGAGTGACAGTAGGGGCAGCAAGGCACGTATTGTATTGTTGCCATCGAGGATAACAAGATGGGGTTTTTTATCATATTGCATGAATTTATCCCTCTACATCATGTCATTTTGCTTAAGCCGTTACTCTGTTTTCATGAACTTAATACTCTAGATGCATGCTGGATAGCGGTCGATGAGTGGAGTAATAGTAGTAGATGCAGGCAGGAGTCGGTCTACTTGTCTCGGACGTGATGCCTATATACATGATCATACCTAGATATTCTCATAACTATGCTCAATTCTGTCAATTGCTCAACAGTAATTCGTTCACCCACCGTAAAATATTTATGCTCTTGAGAGAAGCCACTAGTGAAACCTATGGCCCCCGGGTCTATCTTCATCATATTAATCTTCCAACACTTAGTTATTTCCTTTGCTTTTATTTTACTTTGCATCTTTATCACAAAAATACCAAAAATATTATCCTATCATATCTATCAGATCTCACTCTCGTAAGTGACCGTGAAGGGATTGACAAACCCTTATCACGTTGGTTGCGAGGATTTATTTGTATTGTGCAGGTACGAGGGACTCGCGCGTAGCCTCCTACTGGATTGATACCTTGGTTCTAAAAAATTAAGGGAAATACTTACGCTACTTTGCTGCATCACCCTTTCCTCTTCAAGGGAAAACCGACGCAGTGCTCAAGAGGTAGCAGGTACCGGTTCTTTAATTTCTTCCTTAATAGGTGGGTGATACTTAAACCACTTCTCTTTAGGGAGATCAGCATGAGTAGCAAATTATTCACAAAAGGAGGCTACTATCTCAGAGTCAAGTCCATATTTAGTGCTAAACTTTGAAAAAGCATCGGTATTCATAAGAGATTTAACACAATCATACTTAAGTTTAATACCTGACTCTTTAATTACCTTCGTCGAGTTCCCAATCTTCAGAGTTGCATTTAATTCTTTCCAAAAGATCCCACCGGAAATCAATAGTCTTCTTCATAAAAGAACCAGCACAAGAAGTATCAAGCATGGTTTGATCATTACGAGAAAGCTGAGCATAAAATTCTGGATAATAATTTCTCTTGAGAGCTCATGATTGGGGCATGAATATAACATTGACTTAAGCCTCCCCCAAGCTAGAGCGATACTTTCTCCTTCATGAGGCCAAAAATTATATATGTAATTCCGATCATGATGAACTAGATGCATAGGATAATTTTTTTGATGGAACTCCAATTTCAATTGATTCCAATTCGATGATCCAATATCATCGCATAGCCTATACCATGCCAATGCTTTTCCCTTCAAAGATAAAGGGAAAACCTTCTTCATAACTTCATCTCCGGGTAAACCTGCAAGCTTAAACAATTCACAAATTTGTTCTACATATATCAAGTGCATATCAGGATGTTCGGTTCCATCTCCTGCATAAGGATTAGCTAGTAGTTGTTCTATCATACCCAAAGGAATTTCATATTCAATATTTTCAGTAGGTGTAGTAGGTTGAGGGGTAGCTAATTGTGGTTCTGGTCAAGGTGAATATACCCCGAACAAAGCCCTCAAAGGATTGTTTTCCATAGTAAAAGTGACAATAAATTTCAGCACACTATATAAATGTTTCCTTACCAAATTCCACTTATCAAAGGCGCTTCACTCCCCGGCAGCGGTACCACAAAATAGCCTTGATGACCCACAAGTATGGGGGATCAATTTTAGCTCTTTTCGATAAGTAAGAGTGTCGAACCCAATGAGAAGCAGAAGGAAATGACAAGTGGTTTCAGCAAGGTAATGTCTGCAAGTGCTGAAATTATAAGTAGCAGAGTAGTTTGATAGCAAGGTAATTTGTAACGAGCAAGTAATGATAGTAGTAGCAAAATTGCAGCAAGGTAGCCCAATCCTTTTGAGGCAAACGACAGGCCAAAACGGTCTCTTATGATAAGCAAAGCGTTCTTGAGGGTACATGGGAATTTCATCTAGTCACTTTCACCATGTTGGTTTGATTTGTGTTCGTTACTTCGATAATTTGTTATGTGGGTGGACCGGTGCTTAGGTGCTGTTCTTACTTGAACAAACCTCCTACTTATGATTAACCCTCCCGCAAGCATCCGCAACTATGAGAAAAGTATTAAGAATAAATTCTAACCATAGCATTAAACTTTTGGATCCAATCAGTCCCTTACGGAATAGCGCATAAACTGGGGTTTAAGCTTCTGTCACTATCGCAACCCATCATCTAAATGCTATGCATTCCCTTAGGCCCAAATATGGTGAAGTGTCATGTAGTCGACGTTCACATGACACCACTAAGGGAATCACAACATACATACTATGAAAATATCGAACACATATCAAGTTCACATGATTACTTGCAACATGATTTCTCACGTGACCTCAAGAACAAAAAGTAACTACTCACAAATGATAATCATGCTCAAGATCAGAGGAGTATTAAATAGCATATTGGGTCTGAACATATAATCTTCCACGAAATAAACCATATAGTAATCAACTACAAGATGTAGTCAACACTACTAGTCACCCACAAGCACCAATCTATAGTTCAGGTAACAAGATTGAACACAAGAGATGAACTAGGGTTTGAGATGAGATGGTGTTGTTGAATATGTTGATGAAGATAGCCCTCCCTAAGATGGGAGAGTTGTTGGTGATGACGAGGACGATGATTTCCCCCTCCGGGAGGGAAGTTCCCCCGGCGGAATCGCTCCGCCGGAGGGCAAAAGTGCTCCTGCCCAAGTTCCGCCTCAAGACGGTGGCGCTCCATCCCGAAAGTCCTCTCCTTATTTTTTCTAGGTCAAAATGACTTACATACCAGAAGATGGGCACCGGAGGTGGGCCTAGGTGAGCACAACCCACCAGGGCGCGCCTGGGCTCCCTGGCGCATCCAGGTGGGTTGTGCCTACCTGGTGGGCCCCCACTGGTAATTATTTGCACCAATATTCCTCATATATTTGATAAAAAATCTCTGTGAAGTTTCAGCTTATTTGGAGTTGTGCAGAATATGTGGCGTGACGTAGCTTTTCCAGGTCCAGATTTCCAGCTGCCGGAATTCTCCCTCTGCGTGTATACCATGCATATTATGAGAGAAAAGGCATTAGAATTACTCCAAAAAGCATTATTATGGATAAAAACATCATAAATAACAGTAAGAAAACATGATGCAAAATGGACGTATCAACGGGGCGTTCCGGTCTCTTTGAGCCGGGGTGCCACACGTCCGAAGAGCTTTCGGAGAAACGTATCACGCAGAGTGCCCATACTTATTCCCTCGTGGTGGTCACTGCAAAAAGTCCAGAGGCCTACTCGGATGACATATCCAAACCATTAGTGTCTTGGTTGTGCGCGGTAATGAACAATGATCCATGATATGTGGTCCCATTGCCCCGTCACATGGACTTACGGCAAGGGCTAAGAATGCCCGGCCGTGACACGTAGTTATCTCGCGAGTACCCTCCAAGTCAACCCGACTCCACATCACTCGCGGGTAGCCTCACGATCAACCCGACTCGCAAGAGACTATCGGGAACTCAAGTCCACCTCTACCGGGGTGGTACCACTGATACGTCTCCAACGTATCTATAATTTTTTATTGTTCCATGCTGTTATATTGTCATTCTTGGATGTTTTACAATCATTTTATAGCAACTTTATATCATTTTTTGGGACTGACCTATTGACATAGTGCCCAGTGCCAGTTGTTGTTTTTTGCTTGTTTTTTACTTTGCAGAAAATCAATACCAAACGGAGTCCAAACGCAGCGAAACTTGTTGGAGATTTTTTCTGGACCAGAATACACCTGTTGGGCCAAAGAAGTACCAGAGGGGGCTCCGAGGGGAGCACAACCCATCTGGGCTGCCTGGGGGCCCAGGCGCGCCCTGGTGGGTTGTGCCCACCTCGGCCGCCTCCCGCGCCGCCTCTTTGCTCTATAAATACCCCAAAATTCCAAAAACGCTAGGGGAGTCGACGAAACACAATTCCAGCCGCCGCAAGTTCCAGAACCACCAGATCCAATCTAGGCACCATCACGGAGGGGTTCATCATCCTCATTGGTGCCTCTCCGATGATGCGTGAGTAGTACATTGTAGACCTATGGGTCCGTAGTTAGTAGCTAGACGACTTCCTCTCTCTCTTTTGATTCTCACTACAATGGTTTCATGGAGATCTATTTGATGTAACTCTTTTTGCGGTGTGTTTGTTTGAATCCGATGAACTTTGAGTTTATGATCAGATCTATTTTATCCATGAAAGTTATTTGAGTTTTGATCTCTTATATGCATGATTACTTATAGTCTTTTATTTCTTCTTCAAATCTTTCATTTAGTTAGGCCAACTAGATCGATTATTCTTGCCATGGGAAGAGGTGCTTTGTGATGGGTTCGATCGTGTGGTGTTCTTTCCCAGTGATAGAAGGGGAAGCAAGACACGTATTGATCGTTGCCATTAAGGATAACAAGATGGGGTCTATTCCTACAGGAATAGATCTTGTCTACATCATGTCATCGTTCTTATTGCATTACTCCATTTCTCCATGAACTTAATACAGTAGATGCATGCTGGATAGCGGTCGATGTGTGGAGTAATTGTAGTAGATGCAGGGAGGAGTCAGTCTACTAATCTTGGACGTGATGCCTATATAATGATCATTGACTGGATATCGTCATAATTATTTGAAGTTCTATCAATTGCACAACAGTAATTTGTTTACCCATCGTATGCTATTTTTTGAGAGAGAAGCCACTAGTGAAATCTATGGCCCCCGGGTCTATTCTTTATCATATTTGCCTTTGAGGTCTATTTTTTATTTGTTTTTGCTTTCAGATCTATTATTCCAAAAACCCAAAAACACCTTGCTGCAAGTATTTGTTCTTTGTGTCTAGGTACTATTTACATACTGTTGCTTGGTTCTCCTATTGGTTAGACAACCTTGGTTTTAACTAAGGGAAATACCTATCGTAGTTGTGTTGCATCATCCCTTCCTCTTCGGGGAAATACTGACGCGGACACGAGCCATAAAGAAAGGATCTCTGGCGCCGTTGCCGGGGAGACATCATCAACATCTAACAGGTTCCTAATCACAAATATCATATCCTTGAAATTTACATTATTTGCCCTTTGCCTCTCGTTTTCATCTCCCCCACTTCACGAAAATTTGTCGTTTTATTCGCCCTCTTTTTCGTTCGCCGTTTTCTCTTCAGATCTGTTTTTGTGTGCAATCTTGTTTGCGTAGTCACGATGACTCAAGAAACACCAAGTTGTGTGATTTTTCCAATACCAATAATAATGATTTTATTAGCACTCTGATTGCTCCTCCCTCCAGTAGTGCGGAGTCTTGTGATATCAATGCCGCTCTATTGAATCTTGTTATGAAAGATCAATTTTCCGGTACTCCTAATGAGGATGCCGCATCCCATCATAACACATTCGTAGAATTATGCGATATGCAAAAGAAAAAATATGTGGACAATGATATTGTGAAGTTGAAATTATTTCTGTTTTATTTGCGAGATCGTGCAAAAAATTGGTTTTCTTCTTTGCCTCGCAATAGTATCGCTTCTTGGGATAAGTGCAAAGATGCCTTTATTACTAAGTATTTTCCGCCTGCGAAAATTATTTCCCTTGGGACACAAATCATGAATTTTAAGCAAATTGAGCATGAACATGTTGCGCAATCTTGGGAAACAGTCCTATTCATGGTTTAAATCTTTGGATGATCATACAAAAAAATTGTGGGACTGAATTTTGTTTCTAGAAATCTTTTAGATTCCGCCGCGGGTGGTACTTTTCTGGAAATTATTTGGGAGAAGCTACCAAATTGCTTGATAATTTTATGGCTAATTATTCACAATGGCATACCGAAAGAGCACCTACTAGTAAAAAAGTTAATTCAGTTGAAGAAATAAATTCGTTGAGTGAGAAAGTTGGCGCTTTTTTGAAATTGGTTGCTAATGAAAGTGCTCCTATTGATCTTAATGATGTGCCTTTGTCTACTTTGATTCAGCAAAATAGTGATACTGTAGATGTGAATTTCATCTCGCGAAACAATTTTAATAATAATGCTTATAGAGGTGATTTTAATCCTAGTCCTTTTCCTGGAAATTCCTCTAACAATTATAGTAATTCCTTCTTATAATAATAATAGGAACAGCTCTGATCTTGAGAATAATATTAAAGAATTTATCAATGCTCAAAAGGCTTTCAATACTACGATAGAAGAAAAATTGAACAAGATTGATGATATGTCTAGAAGCATTGATAGAATTTCTCAGGATGTAGAAAACCTCAAGTTAAAAAAATTTGTGCCTAAGGTTGACGAATCTATTAAATCTTTATATGTTTCTATGGATGAAAGTAAGAAAAGAACCGCTATACTTAGAGCTAAAAGAAAATTTTTAGGAAGTGGGTTTTCTAGTGATTGCTTTCATAAAAATGATGAAGATCTTAAAGTGATTGGTGTTTCTTCTATTGGTTCCTTGTTTAGTATAATTAAGATTGATGAAAAAAGGACTGAAGAAGAGTCAACTTTAGGTAGAAGGCATCTTGATAATTCGGAGGGTGAAAATCTGGTTGAGAAAATTGATAAAAGTGGGTTTGGAGAGGTCAAAACTTTAACTAGTGATGTGCCCACTCTTTTGGATTGCCACTTTAATTATGATAATTGTTCTTTGATTGATTGTATTTCTTTGTTGCAATCCATGATAAATTCACCCCATGCTTATGAACAAAATAAAGCTTTTACTAAACCTATTGTAGATGCCATGATGAAAGTTTTGGAAGAAAAGTTGGAATTAGAGATTTCAATTCCTAGAAAATTACATGATGAATGGGAACCTACTATCAAAGTCAAGATTAAAAATTATGAGTGTTTTTCCATGTGTGATTTGGGTGCTGGTGTTTCCACAATTCCGAAATATCTATGTGATGTGCTTGGTCTTACCGATATTGAAGAATGTTCTCTTAATTTGCACTTGGCGGATTCTACTATTAAAAAGCCTATGGGAAGAATTAATGATGTTTTTATTCTTGCAACTAGGAATTATGTGGCCATAGATTTTATTGTTCTTGATATTGATTGCAATCTGTCCTGTCCTATCATTCTTGGTAGACCATTTTTACGTACTATTGGTGCCGTGACTGATAAGAAAGAAGGCAATATTAAATTTCAATTTCCACTAAGAAAGGGATTGGAACACTTCTCTAGAAAAATAATTAAGCCACCATGTAAATCAATCATGAGGTCATCCTATGGATCTAGAACCAAAGATACAATACTTAGATCTATTCATTATGCCTAGCTAGGGGCATAAAACAATATCACTTGCTGGGAGGCAACCCAATGAATAAATTTTATTTTTTCCTTTTTCTTTCTGTTCTTGAGTGTTTGCACAATTATGCTACTGTTATGATTGTGTTTTTCATGTTTTAATTAGTGTTTGTGCCAAGCAAAGCCTTTGGGATCATGTTGGGTGATAGTTGATTTGATCTTGTTGAAAAACAGGAAACTTTTGCGCCCAGTAAAACAATTTTAATAAATCACAGAAGCATGATAAAATTATGAATTTTGTAAACAAAATTGATATACAAATTTCCTATGTTTTCCTAGTTTTTTAGAATTTTTGGAGTTATAGAAGTATTCGAAGTTTTCAGATTGCTACAGTCTGTTCTGTTTTTGACAGATTCTGTTTTCTTTGTGTTGTGTGCTTATTTTGACGAACCTATGGTTTGTATTGGAGGGTATAAGCCATGGGAAAGTTATAATACAATAGATATAATGAAAAAATAAAATATGAATGGCTTTGCAACAGTACTTAGAGTAGTGATTTGCTTTGTTATACTAACGGATCTCATGAAGGTTTTGTTGATTTTTGTGTGATTGAAGTTTTCAAGTTTTGGGTGAGATTACGATAGATGAAGGAATGAGGAGTAAGAAGAGCCTAAGATTGGTGATTCCCCATGGCACCCCAAGTTATTATCCAAAGAGGAACAAGCAACTAAGCTTGGGGATGCCCCGAGTGGCATCCCCTCTTTCTTCTAATGATCGTCGGTATTTTACTTGGAGCTATATTTTTATTTATCACATATCAAGAGTTTTGCATGGAGCGGATTGTATTATATGAGTCTTTGCTTTTTTTGCTTTTTAGTTTGTGTCATCTATCCTTTCCGGACACACCTATTTGAGAGAGCCAAAATTATGCTATGATTTGTTGGAATTGCTCTTTATGCTTCACTTAAATTTTTTGAGCTATGGAATTGCTCTAGTGCTTCACTTATATATTTTTAGCACGGTGTCCTTTAATTTTACGTAAGAAATGCTCTCATGCTTCACTTAGATTTATTTGAGAGTTAGTTAAATTTTGAAGAAATTCTCTCATGCTTCACTTAAATTATTGTGAGAGAAGAAAGTCTTTATGCTCATGTTCTTCACTTAGATTTGTTTGAGCTTATCAAAAGCAACATATGAAATTAGTCCCAAAGTGATAGATATTCAAGAGGGATATAATAAAAACATTCATGAAGATCATTGGACAAAATAAACTTGATTCCCTGTAATAGTTTTTGCGATATGATGATAGTGATATGTGAGTCATGTTGGTGAGTAATTATGCTTTCATAAGAATATTGTTGTTAAGGTTTGTGATTCCCTATGGAAGCACGCAAGTCAATAGTTATGCAATGAAATTACATCCTACTTGTGGTGCATTATTTGGTGTTAGTTATGCTTAATGCTCGCTTATGTGATTTTTCGTTTCTTGGTTGGATGCTTCTCAATCTATTTGCTAGCCTTCACTTGTACTAAGTAGAAATACTACTTGGGCATCCAAAATCCTTAAACCGAGTTTTGCCATATGAGTCCACCATACCTACCTATATGCGGTATTCACGTGCCGTTCTTAGCAAATTTGTATGTGTCGTCTCTAATTTTAAAAAAAAAATCCTTTTTGTGTGCTCGCACCGCTCATGAAACGATAGGGGGTGGCTGATATTTTTCCATGCTAGATGTGTTATTCTCAAGATGAGTGTTTATTCACTTGTCATTGCACGAGATTACGGCAAAGGTATTAGGGATGCCCAGTCCCGAAATGAAAATTTAATTTACTTTATGTTGTCAAATAATAAATTCTTTGGAAAGTGCTGGTAACGACGGCACCCGTGGATACGGCTAGCCGTGGAATGTTGAAGTATGGTGGAAAAAGGAATAAAATTTATTTTCTGTTTGGGAATCGCCTATGATATGTCTAGCATTCAAAGTATTGGGAACTACTCAATCATTTTTGTTGACAGGAAAAGCATGCCACCCAAAAAAATTTATCTCTATTTTTCCGCTTTGAGCTCTAGCACCTCTACAAATCCCTACTTCCCTCTACGAAGAGCCTTTCTTTTTTACTTTATGCAATTTTTATTTTATTTGAGTCTCCATCTTCTCTTATAAAGCACCAACTAAGGGGCACTATGATCGTACTTGAGCATTGGATGTAGCTAATATGTGAGTGTGTTTCATGAATGGATCAATGATTGAGCATGATGGGCTAGGGATAAATTTCTTTAGTATTGATATTTTGAAAGACATGGTTGCTTGTTGATATGCTTGAGTATTGAAATCTTCATGCCAAAACTAGACTATTGCTTTGAACCGTATAAAAGTCCATATGTCCATGCTACAAAATAAAAGAATATGTGATGAACATGTTAGGCAGCATTCCACATCAAAAAATCTGTTTTTATCATTTACCTACTCGAGGACGAGCAGGAATTAAGCTTGGGGATGCTGATACGCCTCCAACGTATCTATAATTTTTGATTGTTCCATGCTGTTATATTATCATTTTTGGATGTTTTACAATCATTTTATAGCAACTTTATATCATTTTTGGGACTAACCAATTGGCATAGTGCCCAGTGCCAGTTGTTGTTTTTTGCTTGTTTTTTACTTCGCAGAAAATCAATACCAAACAGAGTCCAAACGCAGCGAAACTTTTTGGAGGATTTTATGGACCGGAAGACACATGTTGTGCCAAAGAAGTACCAGAGGGGGGTTTCGAGGGGAGCACAACCCACCCTGGCGTGCTTGGGGGGGCCTGATACGTCCATTTTGCATCATGTTTCCATGCTGTTATTTATAAAGTTTTTATCCATAATAATGCTTGTTGGAGTAATTCTAATGCCTTTTCTCTCATAATTTGCGAGGAACACACCAAGAGGGGAGAATTTCGGCAGCTGGAAATCTGGACCTGGAAAAGCTACGTCAAGCCACCTACTCTGCACAACTCCAAATGAGCTGAAACTTCACGGAGATTTTTTATGGATTATTTAAGAAATATTGGGGCCAATAAATACCAGAGGGGGGCCACCAGGTGGGCACAACCCACCTGGGTGCGCCAGGCCCCCCAAGCGCGCCCTAGTGGGTTGTGGCCTCCTCGGCCCACCTCCGGTGCCCATCTTTTGGTATATAAGTCATTTTGACCTAGAAAAAATAGGAGGAGGCTTTCGGGATGAAGCGTCGCCGTCTCGAGGTGGAACTTGGGCAGGAGCACTTTTGCCCTCCGGCAGAGCGATTCTGCCGGGGGGACTTCCCTCCCGGAGGGGGAAATCATAGTCATCATCATCACCAACAACTCTCTCATCTTGTGGAGGGAAATCTCCATCAACATCTTCACCAGCACCATCTCATCTCAAACTCTATTTCATCTCTTTTATTCAATCTCGTTACCGGAACTATAGATTGGTGCTAGGGGGTGACTAGTAGTGTTGATTACATCTTGTACTTGATTACTATATGGTTTATTTGGTGGAAGATTATATGTTCAGATCCATTATGCATATTAATACCCCTCTGATCATGAGCATGTTAATTATTTGTGAGTAGTTAATTTTGTTCTTGAGGTCACGGGAGAAATCATGTTGCAAGTAGTCATGTGAATTTGATATGTGTTCGATATTTTGATGGTATGCATGTTGTGATTCCCTTAGTGGTGTCATGTGAACATCGACTACATGACACTTCACCATATTTGGGCCTAAGGGAATGCATTGTGGAGTAGTAAATAGATGGTGGGTTGCGAGAGTGACAGAAACTTAAACCCCAGTTTATGCACTATTCCGTAAGGGACCGATTGGATCCTAAAGTTTAATGCTATGGTTAGAATTTATTCTTAATACTTTTCTCATAGTTGCGGATGCTTGCGGGAGGGTTAATCATAAGTAGGAGGTTTGTTCAAGTAAGAACAGCACTTAAGCACTGGTCCGCCCACGTATCAAAATATCAAAGTAGCGAACACAAATTTCAACTAGTCAAGCACCTACGTGGTGGCATGCAGATCTTCGTGAAGACCCTGCCACCACACCAACTCAGCAGCCTGCCAGCCTACATGGCGCTGCATGCCTCATTGGCCTGGACGCGTGTCGGAGCAAGGCGAAGCGGCGACGGAAGGGATGGGCTTCGTTGCCGTCCCATATAAAGTAAGAGGACACCTAAGTAGCGCATTTAATGCATTTGGTCCTACGGTGCCAGAGATAAACTTGACTATGGTAGAACTTTCCACCTCCTATGTGCCACTGTGGCAGCCCCTTTGACTATAAAAGGAGGCCTGCGGCGTACTGTGAGGGGATTCAGACTTTTTGGACCCTGCACGCTTTGTAGCCAGTCCAAGAACACCAGATAAACACAAACCAGCAGGAGTAGGGTATTACGCACCACTTGCGGCCCGAACCTGGATAAATTTCCTGTGTTGATCTCTTAAACCCGCTCTTTCCACAGCCCCGCGCCCGCCGACCGTAGAAGGGATTCCCCGTGATCCCATAGGTGTCATTACCACCGACATCTTTGGTGCGCCAGGTAGGGGACGCAAGCTGTGAAAATCCGGTTTTGGAGCTAACCTATCTACTCCCTCGTCGTGGTGGCCCAAGGAGAGAAGGCGGCATCAATCAGCCGCACTCTGGTGCCGTCCGCGGCAGCAACGATCATCTGCGTGGCTGCAAAAAGCTAAGTCGCGCAAAACTTTGACTAATTTTCTTTTCTTTTATAAAGTTATTTTCCTGAAAGATCTCGCTCTATGTATGGAAAACCTGCATGCGATGGGACCCTCGCTCTATTGGCAACGCCCTTGTTCCATTTCGAGCGGCCGCGTTGAGAACAGCAGGGTGGCTATCCGCTATTGGCAACGCCCTTGTCCTGTTTCGAGTCTGCTCAACAGTTCAAGTGGCCGCGCTGAGAGCGGTAAGGTGGTTTGCCCGGCAGCAAGCACACCCGGCAGGCCGTCCTCAAAGCGCCGCGGCTTGGGTTTACGCGCCGGCAAGCCTGCCAACTAAGCGTAGGGCGTACATACCAAGAAAGATCGAAGAGGAAATAGCATGCATCGTTTTAAAAAAAAGGTACTACAGAGTTATATTACATCAATTGTTGTTGCAGTTCTAACTTAAGAAATCGTCTTGGTCATGAACTCGCAGCGGCAAAGAGAAACAGGGTGCCTAGTCTCGGCGCTGGCGTTCCACCCTCTGGACTCCGTTGATGCGCCTGATGATGGGCTTGATACGCTCCTCGAGCACCGCGAGGTCCACATCCTCTGGCAAGCTCTCCAGCGCGGCGGTGAAGTCGAATTTGGGGTTCTGGTATGCCACCTTGGTGAGGACCTTGGTCAGGGCACCCCGGCAGAGCTTCCGGGCCTCATTGACCAGAGAGGTCGGTCGATTCGAGCGGAGCTGCTCCAGGGCTCCAAGGACGCCCTCAAAGAATAGAGTCAGCCTGTCATTGGGACTCACATTTGGCTCCTGGGAGTACTTGACATTTGGCATCCCCATGGCGGCCAGCTTCGTGGTGATCCTGCTGGCGACGTCGACGAGGCGGCTGATCCAAAGGTTTACGCCCTCCGCGTACTCCTTATGTTCGGTGGCATCATTCCTCCGGAGTTGCTTCTCATCCTCCAGGACCTTGTTCAGGGTCTCCTCACGAGCCCCGGCCTCCGAAAGCTTCCCCTCCAAGCCGTCCAGCTTCAACTTCAGATCATTGATGGAGTCGTTGGCCTCGGAGAGCAGCTTGGCCTTGTCGGAGACTGCGGCCTGGGCATCCGCCAAAGAACGGTTGGCCGTGTCCCGCTCCTTCGTCAGCTCCGAGGCCACCTTCTTCAGCTCCCCCCGCTCCAGCTCCAGCTCCTTCACCTTGTCGGCATGGACCAGGGCCTGAGCATTGAGTGCCTCCTTGTGCCTCACCTCCCGCTCCTGGGTCCGCTGAGCGACAAGCTTCTCGACCTCCTCGTCCTTGCCGCGGAGCATGGCGGCGAGCGCCTCCTCATGAGCGACAAGGTCCTCCTCCTGGGAGTTCAGCAGAGCCTGGTGCTGTTGCCGAGCGGCCTCGTCCTTAATAGCCTGTTCCTTCACCGCCTCCTGGGCCTTCTCGACGTCAGCCTGCTTCAGGATGAGCTCCTGTTTGCGCTCACCAGCAAACCCTGGGCAACCCTCAGTTCTTCGTGAGCCTCGCGGAACCAGGCATGTGTCTCAGCGACGCACTCCTCAAGATGCACCCCCGCCTTGTCCGCTGCCGCCATCCTGGATTTTGCCTTGTCCAGGCGAGCACGGTGGAGCGCCTGGAGCTTCTGGAAGTTGACGCTCATGGCCCGAAGAAGCTGCTCCTGTTGGGAACTGCCACCACCGGCGCTCGGTTCATCAACAACCTGAAGCCCGGCGTTGGCGAGCGCCTCGTCGTCAAACACCTCCCCCTTGGTTAGCGCCCTGGTGCTCGCCGTCCCAGGGAGGTGGACGAACAGGTCGTCGCCCACCTTCAAGTACTTGCCCGGGCCAGGGGCAGCAGAGGAGGAAGGTTGGTCGTCAACCACCCCCTCCCCGGCAGGTCCCTTGGCGGCCTCCTCAGCGGCGATCTTGGCAGCCTCCTCGGCAGAAATCTTGTCGGCCTCAGCCTCGGCGTCCTTGGCGACCTCCTCGATGACGGTGTCAATATCCTCCCGGTCCACCGAGGAAGGGTCTGGATACCAAGAAAGGGAATGAGATGAGGCCAAGATTAAGGTTCAAAAAGAAGAAGAAAGAACGGGGACGGGAAGCAAACAACTTACCCGCACCGGGCTGGGAAGAAGTGGCGCCCTCCCCGCCAACATTCATTGCCGGGGCAGAACCACCGGCACCCAAACTCGCCTCCTCCTCCTCCATATGCGTGGGCTCGGTGGTGGATTCCCTTACCGGGGACACCCCTCTGGGCGGCGTAGTCGAGGGGGGCGGCTGAGGGAGTCCTGGACTAAGGGGTCCTCGGGCGTCCGGCCTGTTGGACATGGGCCGGACTAATGGGCTGTGAAGATACAAGACCGAAGACTCTCTCCCGTGTCCGGATAGGACTCTCCTTGGCGTGGAAGGCAAGCTTGGCGAACAAATATGAAGATCCCTTTATCTATAACTGACTTTGTACAACCCTAGTCCCCTTCGGTGCCTATATAAACCGGAGGGCTTAGTCCGGAAACGGATACAGTAATTGCTACCTCTTGAGCATTGCGTTGGTTTTCCCTTGAAGAGGAAAGGGTGATGCAGTCAAGCAGCGTAAGTATTTCCCTCAGTTTTTGAGAACCAAGGTATCAATCCAGTAGGAGGCCACGCACGAGTCCCTCGCACCTACACAAACAAATAAAAACCTCGCAACCAACACAATAAAGGGGTTGTCAATCCCTTCATGGTCACTTACGAAAGTGAGATCTGATAGATATGATAAGATAATATTTTTGGTATTTTTATAATAAAGATGCAAAGTAAAATAAAAGGCAATAAAAGTAGCTAAGTGTTGGAAGATTAATATGATGGAAAATAGACCCGGGGGCCATAGATTTCACTAGTGGCTTCTCTCGAGAGCATAAGTATTACGGTGGGTGAACAAATTACTGTTGAGCAATTGATAGAATTGAGCATAGTTACGAGAATATCTAGGTATGATCATGTATATAGGCATCACGTCCGTGACAAGTAGACCGACTCCTACCTGCATCTACTACTATTACTCCACACATCGACCGCTATCCAGCATGCATCTAGAGTATTAAGTTCAAAAGAACAGAGTAACGCTTTAAGTAAGATGACATGATGTAGAGGGATAAACTCACGCATTATGATATAAACCCCATCTTGTTATCCTCGATGGCAACAATACAATACGTGCATTGCTGCCCCTGCTGTCACTGGGAAAGGACACCGCAAGATTGAACCAAAAGCTAAGCACTTCTCCCATAGCAAGAAAGATCAATCTAGTAGGCCAAACCAAACTGATAATTCGAAGAGACTTTCAAAGATAACCAATCATACATAAAAGAATTCAGAGAAGATTCAAATATTGTTCATAGATAAACTTGATCATAAACCCACAATTCATCGGTCTCAACAAACACACCACAAAAGAAGATTACATCGAATAGATCTCCCAAGAATCATGGAGAACTTTGTATTGAGATCCAAAGAGAGAGAAGAAGCCATCTAGCTAATAACTATGGACCCGAAGGTCTGAGGTAAACTACTCACACATCATCGGAGAGGCTATGGTGTTGATGTAGAAGCCCTCCGTGATCAATGCCCCCTCCGGCAGGATGCCGGAAAAGGCCCCAAGATGGGATCTCATGGGTACAGAAGGTTGCGGCGGTGGAATTAGGTTTTCGTGGATGCTTCTCTTGGTTTGGGGCTACGTAGGTATATATAGGAGGAAGAAGTACGTCGGTGGAGCAACGTGGGCCCCACGAGGGTGGAGGGCGCGCCCAGGGGGGTAGGCGCGCCCCCCTACCTCGTGCCCTCCAGGTTGCTTTCTTGACGTGGGGTCCAAGTCCTCTAGATCAGGTTTGTTCCGAAAATCACGTTCCCGAAGGTTTCATTCCATTTGGACTCTGTTTGATATTCTTTTTCAGCGAAACTCTGAAATAGGCAAAAAAACAACAATTTGGGCTGGGCCTCCGGTTAATAGGTTAGTCCCAAAAAATAATATAAAAGTGTATAATAAAGCCCATTAATCATCCAAAACAGAATATAATATAACATTAAGCAATAAAAAATTATAGATACGTTGGAGACGTATCAAGCATCCCCAAGCTTAATTCCTGCTCGTCCTCGAGTAGGTAAATGATAAAAAAAAACTTTTGATGCAGAATGCTACTTGGTTTAATTTTTTAGTGTAAACCTATTAATTGTGGTATGAATATTCAGATCTGAAAGATTCAAGATAAAAGTATAATATTGACATAAAAGTAATAATACTTCAAGCATACTAACTAAGCAATTATGCCTTCTCAAAATAACATGGCCAAAGAAAGTTCATCCCTACAAAATCATATAGTTTAGTCATGCTCCATTTTCGTCACACAAGAATGCTCTCATCATGCACAACCCCGATGACAAGCCAAGCAATTGTTTCATACTTTAGTAATCTCAAACTTTTTCAACCTTCACGCAATACATGAGCGTGAGCCATGGATATAGCACTATGGGTGGAATAGAATATAATGATGGGGGTTATGTGGAGAAGACAAAAAAATGAGAAAGTCTCACATCAACGCGGCTAATCAACGTGCTATGGAGATGCCCATCGATTGATGTTAATGCAAGGAGTAGGGATTGCCATGCAACGGATGCACTAGAGCCATAAATGCATAAAAGCTCAACAAAAGAAACTAAGTGGATGTGCATCCAACTTGCTTGCTCACGAAGACCTAGGGCATTTGAGGAAGCCCATTGTTGGAATATACAAGCCAAGTTCTATAATGAAAAATACCCACTAGTATCTGAAAGTGACAAAACAAGAGACTCTCTATCATGAAGATCATGGTACTACTTTGAAGCACAAGTGTGGAGAAAGGATAGTAGCATTGCCCCTTTTTTTGGGCTCTTTTTTTATTTGGCCTTTCTCTTTCTTCTTCGTTTTTTGGGACAATGCTCTATGAATGATGATCATCACACTTCTATTTATTTACAACTCAATGATTACAACTGGATACTAAAACAAGGTATGACTCTATATGAATGCCTCTGGCGATATACCGGGATAGACAATGAATCAAGAGTGACATGTATGAAAAATTATGAACGGTGGATTTGCCACAAATACGATGTCAACTACATGATCATGCAAAGCAATATGACAATGATGAACGTGTCATGATAAACAGAACGGTGGAAAGTTGCATGGCAATATATCTCGGAATGGCTATGGAAATGACATAACAGGTAGGTACGGTGGCTGTTTTGAGGAAGATATAAGGAGGTTTATGTGTGATAGAGCGTATCATATCACGGGGTTTGGATGCACCGGCGAAATTTGCACCAACTCTCAATGTGAGAAAGGGCAATGCACGGTACCAAAGAGGCTAGCAATGATGGAAGGGTAAGAGTGCGTATAATCCATGGACTCAACATTAGTCATAAAGAACTCACATACTTATTGCAAAAATCTACAAGTCATCAAAAACCAAGCATTATGCGCATGCTCCTAGGGGGATAGATTGGTAGGAAAAGACCATCGCTCGTCCCCGACCGCCACTCATAAGGAAGACAATCAAAGAATACCTCATGTTTAAAACTTGTTACATAACGTTTACCATACGTGCATGCTACGGGAATTGCAAACTTCAACACAAGTATTTCACAATTCCACAACTACTCAACTAGCACAACTTTAATATCACTACCTCCATACCTCAAAACAATCATCAAGCATCAAACTTCTCTTAGTATTCAGCACCCTCATAAGAAAGTTTTTACTAGTGTTGAATACTTATCATATTAGGATTAATTTCCCAATTTAAGCAAATTACCATGTGTAACACCCCTAGTGTCATGCTGCAGTAATCCCCTGTTAATGGTGCCATGTCATCATGTTATTGTTGCTAATCTTCACTTGATCCAAATCACAATTCAAATTCAAATCCAATCTAAAGTCTAAAATTCATATTTGCCAAACCTGAAAACTGAAATGTTTAAAGTGTGGCAAATGATCCCTAGGTATTTGTCATGTCGGAACCAATCTCTTTTGGATTCCGAAAGTGCTCCTGGAAATTATTTAGTGGTCCAGCAACATTTAAAATTGGTCTTTTGAAATTTCTAAAAATGATTAGACAACTCCTCTTGACCCCAAACTTTTTATTCCATCTCAAGGTATTGTGTTAGATTTATGTGCCAAGTTTTGTTACTAAAAGAAAATGTAAAACTGAGGCTAAAAAATGATAAACAGAAAAGTTACAAATTTAAATATATATAAAAAAAAGAAACACCCCCCCCATGCTGGGCCGAATGGCCCAGCTGGCCGCCGCACCGGCCGGCCCAGCAGGCCCAGCCGGGCCTCCTTATCCCCCCACTCCACGAAACCCTAGCCTCCCCCGACCCACTTCCACCACTCGCTCCCCCCACTCCCCTTGATCTCACCCACCTCTCTCTCCCTCCCCCACGCGGAACCCGTCGGTAGCAACCGCCGCCCCCGACGCCTTGCACCCGCGCCGCCGCCTGTCCCCACCGGACGTCATCGCCCCTCTCCTTCGCCCCCTCGTTCTAGATCGGGACCCCGCCTCCCCGACGGCGTGACGTCGCCGGATCACCGAGGCCACCTCGCCCCAATGTTGCCCCGCCGCCTCGTCCTCATCACCTGCGCCGTCCTCGACCTCCTCCTCAACCGCGGCTCCACCGAGCCTCGCCGGTGGTCCCCTGCAATGGGGGTGACCGCCGTCCGTCCTCCTCTTCCCTTTCCTCGATTCACCGGCTTAGGCTGTCGTCCACGCCGCCCGTTCTTCTGACCGACGCCGCAGTCGCCGTGCGCCCTCGTCGCGGTCGTCGCGACCGATGACGCGCCCCCACGCACCCGTGGCCCCGCTTGGCCGTGCACCGGCTACGCCCCGTGCGTGCGCCCGCCCCCGCCGGTGATACTGCCTGCTGCTACCGCACGCGGCTGCCACTTTTGCCGCTGCTCTGTTGCTTTTGCCGCGGCTACTGCTGCCTGCTGGCCTAGGGCCGCGCCCGTGCCTCGCCCGCACCCCGCGCCGCCGCCCGTGCGTGGCATGTGCGCCTACCGGCGCTCGCCGTGCGCCTCTGCGTGCGCGCATAGCCAGCCATGGCCTATGCCGGCTGTGCCTATGACCAGTGGGCCCAGGCAGTTTAATCCCCCTAATACTCGCTGACTAGAGGGGCCCTCTCTCTAAATAGAATATGTTAAAACTAAATAACTGTTGTTAACCACCTCTGAAAATGACAATTGGGCCCCACCTGTCATATTTGACCGGTCAACAGTCAACCCAGTTGACTGCTGACTGGGTTGTTGACTGGGTCAACTGGGACCCTGGCCCCACTGCCAGCCTCACACACCCTTGCTGGGTACACTTTTGGGTGCCCTTAGCTTTTAGCTATTTAATACTTCTGAAATATTATTAATTCAGTAAAATGTGAAAACTGTTTAAAACTTTGAAAATTAATATCAAATAATCCGTAACTCGGATGAAAAAGTTTTATATATGAAAGTTGATCAGAAAAATGAGCCGAACCCGAATACGCTACCCACATACCTGTCAGATGCCTCTAAATATCTGAACATGGATCTTTTCCCCTCCAGTCATCTGTCTGACACAGGTCCGGTACCGGGAATACATTCCCGGTTGAATTCCCCCTTCACCTATATCATGCAGTACTACGTTAGGTCGACCCTAGTTCTGCTTTTCGTCTTGTCTTGCTTTGTGATGCTATGTTTGCTTTATATTTACTGTTTCTTCGCCCTCTTCTCTCCGGTAGACCCCGAGACCGATGTTGCCCCTGTGATTGACTATGTCGATGACGACCCTTCCTTGCCAGAGCAACCAGGCAAGCCCCCACTTTGATCATCCCGATATCGCCCATTCCATTCTCTCATGCTTGCATTAGATTTTGCTACTGTTATTGTTTGCTCCTATTCTGATGCATAGCCTGTTTATTGTAACATGTCGTTGTTACCTACCTGCTTATCCTAAACTGTTTAGTATAGGTTGGGTAGAGACCCATCAGAGACCCCCACTTTGTCCCGATTGCCCCTGCTTCATCATTGAAGACTCGATCAACGGGATCGAACACCAGGCCCCGGCACCGCACATCACTTTCCTCTTAGCTGCTCGACACTACTGGGTTACTATCGAGTGCCGATGGTGAGACCTCCACAGCAATTCTGATGTTAACCCTGTAGTGTAGCTATTCGGTCGTGGTCATCGAGGGTGATTCCGCCTTAACCACTTCCGATACGACTCTCTCGTGCAACCCCTCAAGTGTGAACCTCGGGGGTGGTTCCTCTTACGTTCACCTTGATGATTACATTGAGTGGAATTCACCGGGGGTGATTCCTCGGGTTTTCCCCTTGATGTTTGGACACACGGATACTTGGACTTTACCACTATTACTAAGGCGGGTCGACCCTAAGGGGTACCCGCGAGTGATGTGGAGACGGGTTGACCTGGAGGGTGCCCGCGAGATAATTACAAGGCGTGGCCGGGCATTCCTAGCCCTTGCCACAAGTCCTCGAGACGGGGCAACGGGGTCACATCTTTTGTGAGTCTCTGCTTGTTACCGCGTGCTCCTAATCCACTACGATTTGGATATTTGATCCGAGGGGCCTCTGGCCTGATAGCACTAACCATCACATGGGCATAATATGGATGTTCTGCGTTGTATGCATCAGCCGAAGCTTAATAGACGTCACCGACTGAGCGGCGCGCGCCGGGTTGGACTGTGTAAGCACCTGCCTTTTTGAAGGAGGTAGCTAGGTCTGCTCACCAGCCGCGTACGCAACATGCAGGACTTCCCGGGGCGATGGCCCATGACCCCTGGGGGCATAGGTTTAGTCCGGCGTGTTGACCTCTCTATTAAGCCTAGGTCAGGTTGCGGCGTATTGTTTGGCCGAGGCCGGGCATGACCTAGGAAAGTGTGTCCCGCCGGAGTTAATCGAGCGTGGTGGGTAAGTTGGTGCACCCCTGCAGGGAAGAAAACATCTATCGATAGCCTGTCCTATGGTAACGGACGCTTGGAGTTGTATCCGATCGATACAACTAGAACTGGATACTTGAGATGAGACATGGATATGAGAAATGGATAGTATGGCACTGGGATTGCTTTCTCGCAGGGAGTCAAGAAAGGATCTCTGGCCGAGGTTGATAACACTATTACTACTTTACTTTATGCTACACTACTCCCTCCTGTTGCTGCAAGATGGTGGTTTCCAGAAGATGCTAGTCTTGGATAGGACTAGCTTCTCCCCCTCTTATTCTGGCATTTCTGCATCCCAGTCCACATATACAGCCTTCCTTTGATAATGTTGCATATGTAGTGTAGATCCTTGCTTGTGAGTACTTTGGATGCGTACTCACGGTTGCTTTGCTCCCCCATTTCCCCCTTTCTTCTTCTTTCCGGTTGATGCATCCAGATGGTGGATTCCAGGAGCCAGACGACACCACAGACGAGTACTGCTACCCCAAGGGTGCCTACTACTACGTGAAGACCGCCGACGACCAGGAGTAGTTAGGAGGCTCCCAGGCAGGAGGCCTTGCCTTTTCGATCGTTGTTGTTTTTGTGCTAGCCTTCTTAAGGCAAACTTGTCTAACTTATGTCTGTACTCAGATATTGTTGCTTCCGCTGACTCTTGTGTTTTCGAGCTTATGTATTCGAGCCCTCGGGGCCCCTGGCTTGTAATATAAAGCTTGTATTATTTTAATTTGTGTCTAGAGTTGTGTTGTGATATCTTCCCGTGAGTCCTTGATCTTGATCATACACATTTGTGTGTATGATTAGTGTACGATTGAATCGAGGGCGTCACAAGTTGGTATCAGAGCCGACTGCCTATAGGTATCCCCCTTTCCAACTCCTTGGCCGAAGTTGAGTCTAGTCGTCCAAAACTGTTTTACTAACTTGGCTGTGTGGCTTATGGGCCCACGTCGCCATTGGGTGGTATTAGGATCTTTTATTCCTCGTCTATACTCTTGGACTTTGATCTCTCTTCTATTCGGGTTAAATAATTTTGCTAAAAATCTAACTTTAGGTTCTCGAAAATACTTTCTCCCGGAGAGCCCCTTCTGTCCAGATGATCGCTTCCTGCACCAGTAGATTTTGAAGATACTCTCCGATGTTTACCCGAAACCCTTGTGCCCTTCGCCATTGCAATTCCATATCACCGATAAATCCCTATGGACAGCTGCATACACTTGTCGTCCATACCTTCTTTTCCAATTGTTCTTGTTATTACAAGATACCTTGAAATAATTCGGAATTTCCGAGTATCCTTTGTGCCTGCTGCCTTGCAGCTTCTTTTCCGCCTGAATACCCCCCTATGAATAATTGCTCACACTTATCGAGGATTCTTTCATCCCGAGTTGTTCATATGTCTCACAAAAGTCTTTGAAATACGATTCGATCTTTCGATAATCCTCAGTAGCCTGTTGTTCTTACAATTCTTACTTGCTTGCATTATGGATAATCCGATAAGTCTAGTAATCTTATTGGCATCCTTTGTCACTATCCTTTTGAGTCCGTTGATTCAATATGTTGCGGATGCTCGCAATCCTCAGTCGGATCATAGAATTCATCCTTCCGGCTTGGACGTCATTTGACCAAGAGTTGTTTCTCGACCAATCAAATTGCCGTCGATTGTATCACTAAGGCTATTCAACTTACTTATCTTTTGATCAGAGCGTCTGCTTCTGATCTTCTATTTTTGAAATCATGATTTCTTTTTATTTAAGCATAGAATTATTCAGATGTTTATATAATCCGAAGCCTTTGCATTCTTTCTTCTTCTGGTCGAGTACCGATACTCACATCAGATCCTATGTGGACCGCCAGATCCTTTGTTGGATTTTATCCGACAACATCCTTCATATTCAATAACCTTTTGAGTTGTTCCTCGGATACATAATGCCTTTGGTAAATTGTATCCTCTGCCTTCTCAACCATGCTCTGCCTTTGAGCTTGTGTTATTTTACTCGTGGAGTTTGTGGTATATGTTCCCAAAATGCCCCTATGGGTTGAACCTATGCCTTAATCTATGTGAACCCAAGAGTTTTCACGAGTCATACTCTTCTGGTGTTTTGCCAGATAATATTTCAACACTACAACTTCATCGAAAGCGAGAAGTGAATGAAAGTTCTGCATTGGAGAAGTGGGAGTCGACCTTGAACCTTTGTGTTCATGCCCATGGACCCCGATGTAGAACTTATCATGGAAGCTTCTCTTATAATCAAATGTTCCCTTGGTATAAGCTCATCTTGCATCTGTAAATTGATCCTTTGCAATCGTGGTTCCGACCATATTTTCTCCTTGATTCCATTTCCCGGACAAGTTAAAATACTTGTCTTCTACAGATCATTTCATCTGTCCAACCTCTATTTTTGATCTACCTCGTGTATTGCCCCTTGTTATCTCGAGGATATTGTGTCATTGCACTACCTGTTGTGAATTCTCATTGGAATGATACTCCATTACATCATTCCTAGCCTGATCGGCTATATCATTACCGAGCTAATTTTAACTGTGCTAACTGGTCCTCCTTCCCGGAGAACAACTTCCGACGACGAGCTAAGCTTACGTCGATCTTCCTCATCTTATCATTTCAGCTCAAACAACAAGCTTGATTTTGAGCTTGTGTCACATCCGTGGTTCCAATAACCTTTCGCTTCATCATTCCTTTTGCTTGTTGTCATCGCTATTCGATGGCCTCTTCATAGTACCTCGACAAAATCTGTCGTGATCCCCATCAATATACTGACTTGTTTGAGGCTATCAATCAAATTCATAATGAAAAATACCATCCTCCCCCCTCGATGATTGTGTTATCATTGATAACATCCTTGACTTCCTGCCGACGCAAACCTGATTTTGTTTGGTTATACCTTACGTTCCGAGATAATCTTGGAAATGTTCCTTGGAATCTCTTATGATCTACAGACCCAATCCTTAATGGAAACACCATATCAGTGCTATCTCGAAGCATGAATGTGGTATTCCGAATATCAACACGAACATTTAAAGCGAAATGCTAAATGCTTCTTGATCTATTATCCAAACACCGTTGTATGGGTAATATCCTAATTCTTCGCTCTTCCCTTATTTAAATGCTTTTGCTTAATGTCCTGTCATGTATATCATGCTCCGCTTTTCTTTGGGAATGATATACTCCCAATTCTTGTGTGAAACACATTTTCCTTTCCATTGGTCTCTTAAGTTTGATAGCCACATTTTCCTTTCCGTTGGTTTGATTAACCTCTCTTATAAATTTTATGATCAAAGCAGTAATAAATTCCCTGCTTATGTAAACACCTCGATGTACAAACTTTTTCAGTAAGACCTTGTTACTATTGTTGATGACATTCCGGTAGCCACCGATGGACGAGAACTTTGCCTATTGGTTCGCCTCGTCTTAACGAGCAGGAAAATGGTTCTCTTCGTCCCTCGCCCTTGGTCCCAACGTTGCTGCCAACATAACTAACAGGTTATTCTCTGACATGCCTTGCTATCATGACTGTGCAAGGTGTCAATGCCATCCTACTTATTACCCACATGGTGGGCCCATAACCCACAGTTCCTAGGATCGAAACCTGACTCTCATGTATACCCCCTGTTTCTAAAAGTTTTTCCTCACGCTTGGAATCATATGTAATTCACGAGCCACATTCCGAGAGATCACCAATTCTGGTATCAGACAAAATACTTATCCCCTCGCTCTGAAACCCCTTTCGCACTCTGTTTCAGGCAATGATGATTGCCTACCCAATTGAAGCTTCTTATTGCACCTTCTTACCTTGCTCTCGATGACTTTCTTGAATTTCAACTCAAGAGATGCCTCCTTGCCACGTTCACTGAGATAGTCCCAAGGTAGCTATATTGTGTTGAGCTCTGTCCTTCCCGAGTCTTTTCCCCTTACTCCACCCCTTAAATCTCGGGACGAGATTTCTTGTAGTGGACGAGATTTGTAACACCCCCAGTGTCATGCTGTAGTAATCCCCTGTTAATGGTGCCATGTCATCATGTTACTGTTGCTAATCTTCACTTGATCCAAATCACAATTCAAATTCAAATCCAATCTAAAGTCTAAAATTCATATTTGCCAAACCTGAAAACTAAAATGTTCAAAGTGTGGCAAATGATCCCTAGGTATTTGTCATGTTGGAACCAACCTCTTTTGGATTCAGAAAGTGCTCCTGGAAATTATTTAGTGGTCCAGCATCATTTAAAATTGGCCTTTTGAAATTTCTAAAAATGATTAGACAACTCCTCTTGACCCCAAACTTTTTATTCCATCTCAAGGTATTGTGTTAGATTTATGTGCCAAGTTTTGTTCAAAAAAAACTCATTTCATACTAAAAGAAAATGCAAAATTGAGGCTAAAAAAATGATAAACAGAAAAGTTACAAATTTAAATGTAAAAAAAGAAACACCCTCCCGCGCTGGGCCGAATGACCCAGCTGGCCGCCGCACCGGCCAACCCACCAGGCCCAGCTGGGCCTCCTTATCCCCCCACTCCATGAAACCATAGCCTCCCCCGACCCACTTCCACCACTCGCTCCCCCCACTCCCCTCAATCTTACCCACCTCTCTCTCCCTCCCCCGCGCGGATCCCGTCGGTGGCAACCGCCGCCCCTGATGACTTGCACCCGCGCGGCTGCCGGTCCTCACCGGACGTCATCGCCCCTCTCCTTCGCCCCCTCGTTCTAGATCAGGACCCCGCCTCCCCGACGACGTGACGTCGCCGGATCACCGAGGCCACCTCGCCCCGATGTTGCCCCGCCGCCTCGTCCTCAGCACCCGCGCCGTCCTCGACCTCCTCCTCAACCGCGGCTCCACCGAGCCTCGCCGGTGCTCCCCTGCAACGGGGGTGAGCCGCCGTCCGTCCTCCTCTTCCCTCTCCTTGATTCACCGGCTTAGGCTGTCGTCCGTGCCGCCTGTTCTTCTGACCGATGACGTAGTCGCCATGCGCCCTCGTCGCGGTCGTCGCGACCGTTGACGCGCCCCCAATCGCCTGTGCCCCCGCTTGTCCGTGCACTGGCTACGCCCGGGCTGCGCCCCGTGCGTGCGCCCGCCCCCACCGGCGATGCTGCCAGCTGCTACCGCGCGCGGCTGCCACTTTTTCCGCTGCTCTACTGCTTTTGCCGCTGCTCCAGCGCCCGGGATCGAGGCACCGCCCCCGTCCCGACCGGCGGCTTCTGCTGCCTGCTGGCCTAGGGCCGCGCCCGTGCCTCGCCCGCACCCCGCGCTGCCGCCCGTGCGGGGCCTATGGGCCTGCCGGCGCTCGCCATGCGCCTCTGCATGCGCGCATTGCCGGCCATGGCCTATGCCGGCTGTGCCTATGACCAGTGGGCCTAGGCAGTTTCATTAGGAGGGCCTAATCCATTTTTAGTTTAATCCCCCTAATACTCGCTGACTAGAGGGGCCCTCTCTCTAAACAGAATCTGTTAAAACTAAATAACTACTGTTAACCACCTCTGAAAATGACAATTGGGCCCCACCTGTCATATTTGACCGGTCAACAGTCAACCTAGTTGACTGCTGACTGGGTTGTTGACTGGGTCATCTGGGACCCTAGGCCCCACTGCCAGCCTCACACACCCTTGCTGGGTACACTTTTGGGTGCCCTTAGCTTTTAGCTATTTAATATTTCTGAAATATTATTAATTCAGTAAAATGTGAAAAACGTTTAAACCTTTGAAAATTAATATCAAATAATCCGTAACTTGGATGAAAAAGTTTTATATATGAAAGTTTATCAGAAAAATGAGCCGAACCCGAATACGCTACCCACATACCTGTCAGATGCCTCTAACTATCTGAACATGGAACTTTTCCCCTCCGGTCATCTGTCTGACACAGGTCCGGAACCGGGAATACATTCCCGGTTGAATTCCCCCTTCACCTATATCATGCAGTACTACGTTAGGTCGACCCTAGTTCTGCTTTTCGTTTTGTCTTGCTTTGTGATGCTATGTTTGCTTTATATTTACTGTTTCTTCCCCCTCTTCTCTCCGGTAGACACCGAGACCGATGTTGCCCCTGTGATTGACTATGTCGACGACGACCCCTCCTTGCCAGAGCAACCAGGCAAGCCCCCCTTTGATCATCCCGATATTGCCCATTCCATTCTCTCATGCTTGCATTAGATTTTGCTACTGTTATTGTTTGCTCCTATTCTGATGCATAGCCTGTTTATTGTAACATGTTGTTGATACCTACCTGCTTATCCTAAACTGTTTAGTATGGCTTGGGTAGAGACCCATCAGAGACCCCCACTTTGTCCCGATTGCCCCTGCTTCATCATTGAAGACCCGATCAACGGGATCGAAGACCAGGCCCCGGCACCACACATCACTTTCCCCTTCGTTGCTCGACACTACTGGGTTACTATCGAGTGCTGAGGGTGAGACCTCTACAGCACTTTTATGTTAACCCTGTAGTGTAGCTATTCGGTTGTGGTCATCGAGGGTGATTCCGCCTTAACCACTTCCGATACGACTCTGTCGTGCAACCCCTCAAGTGTGAACCTCGGGGGTGGTTCCTCTTACGTTCACCTTGATGATTACATGGAGTGGAATTCACTGGGGGTGATTCCTCGAGTTTTCCCCTTGATGTTTGGACACACGGATACTTGGACTTTACCACTGTTACTAAGGCGGGTCAACCCTGAGGGGTACCCGCGAGTGATGTGGAGACGGGTTGACCTGGAGGGTGCCCGTGAGATAATTACGAGGCGTGGCCGGGCATTCCAAGCCCTTGCCGCAAGCCCTCAAGACGGGGCAACGGTGTCACATCTTTCGTGAGTCTCTACTTGTTACCGCGTGCTCCTAATCCACTACGATTTGGATATTTGATCCGAGGGGCCTCTGGCCTGATAGCACTAACCATCACGTGGGCATAGTATGGGCGTTCTGCGTCGTATGCATCAGCCGAAGCTTAATAGACGTCAGCGACTGAGCGGCGCGCATCGTGTTGGACTGCGTAAGCACCTGCCTTTTTGAAGGAGGTAGCTAGGTCTGCTCACCGGCCGCGTACGCAACGTGTACGAGTTCCCGGGGCGATGGCCCATGACCCCTGGGGGCATAGGTTTAGTCCGGCGTGTTGACCTCTCTATTAAGCCTAGGTCGGGTTGCGGCGTATTGTTTGGCCGAGGCGGGGCATGACCTAGGGAAGTGTGTCCCGCCGGAGTTAATCGAGCGTGGTGGGTAAGTTGGTGCACCCCTGCAGGGAAGAAAACATCTATCGATAGCCTGTCCTATGGTAACGGACACTTGGAGTTGTATCCGATCGATACAACTAGAACTGGATACTTGAGATGAGACATGGATATGAGAAATGGATTGTATGGCTCTGGGATTGCTTTCTTGCAGGGAGTCGAGAAAGGATCTCTGGCCGAGGTTGATAACACTACTACTACTTTACTTTATGCTACTCTACTCCCTCCTGTTGCTGCAAGATGGTGGTTTCCCGAAGATGCTAGTCTTCGATAGGACTAGCTTCTCCCCATCTTATTCTAGCATTTCTGCATCCCAGTCCACATATACAGCCTTCCTTTGATAATGTTGCATATGTAGTGTAGATCCTTGCTTGCGAGTACTTTGGATGAGTACTCACGGTTGCTTTGCTCCCCCATTTCCCCCTTTCTTCTTCTTTCCGGTTGGTGCAACCAGATGGTGGAGTCCAGGAGCCAGACGACACCACAGACGACTACTGCTACCCCGAGGGTGCCTACTACTACGTGAAGACCGCCGACGACCAGGAGTAGTTAGGAGGCTACCAGGCAGGAGGCCTTGCCTTTTCGATCGTTGTTGTTTTTGTGCTAGCCTTCTTAAGGCAAACTTGTCTAACTTATGTCTGTACTCAGATATTGTTGCTTCCGCTGACTCTTGTGTTTTCGAGCTTATGTATTCGAGCCCTCGAGGCCCCTGGCTTGTAATATAAAGCTTGTATTATTTTAATTTGTGTCTAGAGTTGCGTTGTGATATCTTTCCGTGATTCCTTGATCTTGATCGTACACATTGTGTGTATGATTAGTGTACGATTGAATCGAGGGCGTCACACCATGCTATTTAAGACTCTCAAAATAATATAAGTGAAGCATGAGACAATAATAGTTTCTATAAAACAAAACCACTGCCGTGCTAAAAAAAAGATATAAGTGAAGCACTAGAGCAAAAACTATAGAGCTCAAAAGATATAAGCGAAGCGCATAGAGTATTCTAATAAATTTCGAATCATGTGTGTGTCTCTCAAAAGGTGTGTACAGCAAAGATGATTGTGGTAAACTAAAAAGCAAAGACTCAAAATCATACAAGACGCTCCAAGCAAAACACATATCATGTGGTGAATAAAAATATAGCTCCAAGTAAAGTTACCGATGGAAGTAGACGAAAGAGGGGATGCCTTCCGGGGCATCCCCAAGCTTTGGCTTTTTGGTGTCCTTAGATTATCTTGGGGTGCCATGGGCATCCCCAAGCTTAGGCTCTTGCCACTCCTTGTTCCATAATCCATCAAATCTTTTACCCAAAACCTGAAAACTTCATAACACAAAACTTAACAGAACATCTCGTAAGCTCCGTTAGCGAAAGAAAACAAAACACCACTTCAAGGTACTGTAATGAACTCATTATTTATTTATATTGGTGTTAAAACTACTGTATTCCAACTTCTCTATGGTTTATAAACTATTTTACTAGCCATAGATTCATCAAAATAAGCAAACAACACACGAAAAACAGAATCTGTCAAAAACAGAACAGAATCTGTAGTAATCTGTAACTAACCCAAACTTATGTAACTCCAAACAATCATCCAAAATAGGACGACCTAGACAATTATTTTATTGATCAGCATCAATTGGAATCAATATTTTATCACGTTCTGGTAATTTTTAACAATTGTTTTCGTGAACAGAAAGTTTCTTGAATTTTCAGCAAGATCAAATAACTATCATCCAACAAGATCCTATAGGTTTAACTTGGCACAAACACTAATTAAAACATAAAAACAAATCTAACCAGAGGATAGATCAAATATTTATTCCTAAACAGAAGCAAAAAGAGAAAAACTAAAACTAAAATTGGGTTGCCTCGCAACAAGCGCTATCGTTTAACGCCCCTAGCTAGGCATAAAAGCAAAGATAGATCTAGGTATTGCCATCTTTGGTAGGCAATCCATAAGTGGCTCTTATAATAGATTCATATGGTAATTTTATTTTCTTTCTAGGGAAGTGTTCCATGCCTTTCCTTAACGGAAATTGAAATCTAATATTCCCTTCCTTCATGTCAATAATTGCACCAGTTGTTCTAAGGAAAGGTCTACCAAGAATAATGGGACATGAAGGATTGCAATCTATATCAAGAACAATAAAATCTACGGGCACATAATTCCTATTTACAACAATAAGAACATCATTAATTCTTCCCATAGGTTTCTTAATGGTGGAATCCGCAAGGTGCAAGTTCAAAGAACAATCATCAAAATCACGGAAACCTAGTAAATCACATAAAGTTTTTGGAATCGTGGAAACACTAGCACCCAAATCGCACAAAGCATAGCATTCATGATCTTTGATTTTAATTTTAATAGTAGGTTCCCACTCATCATAAAGTTTTCTAGGGATAGAAACTTCCAACTCAGGTTTTTCTTCGGAAGATTGCATCAAAGCATCAACGAAATGTTTGGTAAAAGCTTTATTTTGGCTATAAGCATGAGGAGAATTTAGCACGGATTGCAACAAGGAAATACAATATATCAAAGAGCAATTATCATAATTAAATTCCATGAAATCCAAAATAGTGGGTTCATTAATATCTAAAGTTTTGATCTTTTCAATCCCACTTTTACCAATTTTTGCATCAAGATCTAAAAACTCCGAATTTTTGGAACGCCTTCTTGGTAAAGGTGGATCATATTCAGTCCCATCATTATCAAGATTCATATTTCAAAACAAAGATTTAATAGGGGACACATCAATAACTTTTAGATCTTCATCTTTATTTTCATAAAAAAATTCCGGCTTAGCGGCCATCCTATTAACTAAGGTGGCCTGCTTATCCGAAACTTCAGCTATTAGCTTTTCGAGATCAGAAATCTGAGATTTCAAACCATAAAATTCTTTAGAAATATCATCGAGCTCTTTATTCATATAACCCATAAAGCTCTTTTGTTCCTTAAGCTCGTTCCTAAAGAAATTATTATGTTCAAATTGTAAAACCATAAAACTCCTGATGTTGCTTTCGATCTCTTCTAACCTTTTAAGGTGAAGGTCACCCAATCTAGGTAGAGCCATCGTGACAAGCTAGCAATCCAACACACGAGCAAACAAGAAGCAAACGAAAAAGAGGCGAGCGGAAAAGAGAGGGCGAATAAAACGGCAAGGGTGAAGTGGGGGAGAGGAAAACGAGAGGCAAATGGCAAATAATGTAATGCGGGAGATAAGAGTTTGTGATGGGTACTTGGTATGTTGACTTTTGCGTAGACTCCCCGGCAACGGCGCCAGAAATCCTTATTGCTACCTCTTGAGCACTGCGTTGGTTTTCCCTTGAAGAGGAAAGGGTGATGCAGTAAAGCAGCGTAAGTATTTCCCTCAGTTTTTTAGAACCAAGGTATCAATCTAGTAGGAGGCCACGCAGGAGTCCCTCGCACCTACACAAACAAATAAAAACCTCACAACCAACGCAATAAATGGGTTGTCAATCCCTTCATGGTCACTTACGAAAGTGAGATTTGATAGATATGAAAGATAATATTTTTGGTATTTTTATAATAAAGATGCAAAGTAAAATAAAAGGCAATAAAAGTGGCTAAGTGTTGGAAGATTAAGATGATGGAAAATAGACCCTGGGGCCATAGGTTTCACTAGTGGCTTCTCTCGAGAGCATAAGTATTACGGTGGGTGAACAAATTACTGTTGAGCAACTGATAGAATTGAGCATAGTTATGAGAATATCTAGGTATGATCATGTATATAGGCATCACGTCCGTGACAAGTAGACCGACTCTTGCCTGCATCTACTACTATTACTCCACACATCGACCGCTATCCAGCATGCATCTAGAGTATTAAGTTAAAGAACAGAGTAACGCTTTAAGTAAGATGACATGATGTAGAGGGATAAACTCATGGAATATGATATAAACCCCATCTTGTTATCCTCGATGGCAACAATACAATACATGCCTTGCTGCCCCTGCTGTCACTGGGAAAGGACACCGCAAGATTGAACCCAAAGCTAAGCACTTCTCCCATTGCAACAAAGATCAATCTAGTAGGCCAAACCAAACTGATAATTCGAAGAGACTTGCAAAGATAACCAATCATACATAAAAGAATTCAGAGAAGATTCAAATATTGTTCATAGATAAACTTGATCATAAACCCACAATTCATCGGTCTCAACAAACACACCGCAAAAGAAGATTACATCGAATAGATCTCCACGAGAATCGTGGAGAACTTTGTATTGAGATCCAAAGAGAGAAAAGAAGCCATCTAGCTAATAACTATGGACCCGAAGGTCTGAGGTAAACTACTCACACATCATCGGTGAGGCTATGGTGTTGATGGAGAAGCCCTCCGTGATCAATGCCCCCTCCGGCAGGACGCCGGAAAAGGCCCCAAGATGGGATCTCATGGGTATAGAAGGTTGCGGCGGTGGAATTAGGTTTTCGTGGATGCTTCTGTTGGTTTGGGGGTACGTAGGTATATATAGGAGGAAGAAGTACGTTGGTGGAGCAACGTGGGCCCCACGAGGGTGGAGGGCGCGCCCAGGGGGGTAGGCGAGCCCCCCTACCTCGTGCCCTCCTGGTTGCTTTCTTGCCATGGGGTCCAAGTCCTCTGGATCATGTTTGTTCCGAAAATCACGTTCCCGAAGGTTTCATTCCGTTTGGACTCCATTTGATATTCTTTTTCTGCGAAACTCTGAAATAGGAAAAAAAACAGCAATTTGGGCTGGGCTTCCGGTTAATAGGTTAGTCCCAAAATATAATATAAAAGTGTATAACAAAGCCCATTAATCATCCAAAACAGAATATAATATAGCATGAAGCAATAAAAAATTATAGATACGTTGGAGACGTATCTGTAATACAGGCTAGACTTCTAGGGTTTTAGCCATTACGATCTTGTGGTAGATCAAGTCCTGTAATACTCATATTCATCAAGATCAATCAAGCAAGAAGTAGGGTATTACCTCCATATGGGAGGGCCCGAACGTGAGTAAACATTGTGTCCCCCGTCTCCTGTTACCATCGACCTTAGACGCACAGTTCGGGACCCCCTACCCGAGATCCGCCGTGTTTGACACCGACATTGGTGCTTTCATTGAGACTTCCACTTTGCCGTCCCCAAAAGGTTCGATGGCTCCTTCAATTGTCAACATTAATGCTGTCCAAGGGGAAACCTTCCTCCCTGGACAGATCTTCGTGTTCGGCGGCTTCACACTGTGGGCCAACTCGCTTGGCCATCTGGAGCAGATCGACAGCTACGCCCCTAGCCATCAGATCAGATTTGGGAGCTTGAACCATGTCGCGGACATCCGCGGAGACTTGATCTTCGAAGGATTCGAGACCATGGCAGCCGCTCCCTATCCCTACGATGAACATGACTTAAATCTTTCATCGGACCATACTCAGGAAATTGCACCTGTAACCGCTCCGGCCTTAGATCCGGAGCAGATTGTGCCATCCGAGGACGGGAAGCTCAACCCTGCCTCGAAAGCCGCAGACTCCGCGGCATTGGAGCCGCACGTAGAGCTAACGGGTGATATCTGTGTCTCCAGAACCTCGGACTCGTTTCCGGTGATAAATTCCGAACCATGTGCGTCCGCTTATGTTGAGCCGGATCGGTCATCGATCGCCGAATTCAGTGCCGCGGACATCTTCCGGCACTCGCCTTTAGGCGACATGCTGAACTCATTAAAAATCTGTCCTTAGCGGGGGACTCACAGACCAACTATGTCCGGTTCAAACTGGAGGCTGATGGCGGGGAATTTCGCTTCCCACCCGCAAACCACTACATAGCCACTGTCGAGGACTTAACCGACATGCTCGATTACGGTTCTGAAGACGATGCAGATGAGGAGCATGGCAAAAACCCGCCGTTTCCCGGACGCTGGACGACCACTTCTTCGTACGATGTATGCATGGTGGATACACCCAAAGAGAATAACGGCAAGGACAAGGAAAATCCAGTTGAGGATGAGCCTCCTAAGACACAACCAAAGCGCCGGCGTCAGCGGCGCCGCTCTAAATCCCGCCGCAGCAAGGACAGCAACACCTGCACTGGAGACGATCACAGTCCGGACGGTGCTAAAGACAGAGAAGAGCCCGACGAACAAACGGCCGAACAGGACGATCAGGAAGATGGGCAAGTTAGCCTTGATGAAGAGGCCATAAACTACGACTCGGAGGGCAGCACTTATCTTCCACCCTCCGAGGATGAGGCGAGCCTTGGCAACAAGGATTTTATCGTGCCTGAGGAACTGATAACCCACAATTATAGGGGATCGCAACAGTTCTCGAGGGTAGAGTATTCAACCCAAATTTATTGATTCGACACAAGGGGAGCCAAAGAATATTCTCAAGTATTAGCATTTGAGTTGTCAATTCAACCACACCTGGATAACTTAGTATTTGCAGCAAAGTATTTAGTAGCAAAGTAGTACGGAAGTAACGTAACAGTAGCAAAAGTAATATTTTTGGGTTTTGTAGTGATTGTAACAGTAGCAACGGGGAGGTAAATAAGCAAAGAACAATATGTGAAAAGCTCGTAGGCATTGGATCCATGATGGAGAATTATGCCGGATGTTGTACATCATGTAACAGTCATAACATAGGGTGACACAAAACTAGCTCCAATTCATCAATGTAATGTAGGCATGTATTCCGAATATAATACGAGCTTATGGGAAAGAACTTGCATGACATCTTTTGTCCTACCCTCCCGTGGCAGTGGGGTCCTAGCGGAAACTAAGGGATATTAAGGCCTCCTTTTAGTAGAGTACCGGACCAAAGCATTAACACATTGTGAATACATGAACTCCTCAAACTACGGTCATCACCGGGAGTGGTCCCGATTATTGTCACTTCGGGGTTGCTGGATCATAACACATAGTAGGTGACTATAGACTTGCAAGATAGGATCAAGAACTCACATATATTCATGAAAACATAATAGGTTCAGATCTGAAATCATGGCACTCGGGCCCTAGCGACAAGCATTAAGCATAGCAAATTCATAGCAACATCAATCTCAGAACATAGTGGATACTAGGGATCAAACCCTAACAAAACTAACTCGATTACATGATAAACCTCATCCAACCCATCACCGTCTAGCAAGACTACGATGGAATTACTCACGCACGGTGGTGAGCATCATGAAATTGGTGATGGAGGATGGTTGATGATGACGATGGCGACGGATTCCCCTCTCCGGAGCCTCGAACGGACTCCAGATCAGCCCTCCCGAGAGGTTTTAGGGCTTGGAGGCGGCTCCGTATCATAAAACGCGATGAATCCTTCTCTTTGGTTTTTTTGTCCCCGAAAGTGAATATATGGAGTTGGAGTTGAGGTCGGTGGAGCGTCAGGGGGCCCACGAGGCAGGGGGGCGCTCCCAGGGGGGCAGGTGCGCCCCCACCCTCGTGGACAGGGTGTGGGCCCCCTGACGTGGATTCTTCTTCCAGTATTTTTAATATTTTCCAAAAATATGTTCCGTGGAGTTTCAGGTCATTCCGAGAACTTTTGTTTCTGCACATAAATAACACCATGGAAAGTCTGCTGAAAACAGCGTCAGTCCGGGTTAGTTCAATTCAAATCATGCAAGTTAGAGTCCGAAACAAGGGCAAAAGTGTTTGGAAAAGTAGATACGACGAAGATTGGATGCACATAGGAAGTTAGAGTCCGAACGGCAGGTAGATACCGCATATAGGAAGGTATAGTGGACTCATAGGGAATAACTTTGGGGTTTAAGGGATTGGATGCACAAGCAGTATTCCCGCTTAGTACAAGTGAAGGCTAGCAAAAGACTAGGAAGCGACCAACTAGAGAGCGACAACAGTCATGAACATGCATTAAAATTAATAGACATTGAGTACAAGCATGAGTAGGATATAATCCACCATGAACATAAATATCGTGAAGGCTATGTTGATTTGTTTCAACTACATCTGTGAACATGTGCCAAGTCGAGTCACTTAAATCATTCAAAGGAGGATACCACCCCATCATACCACATCACAACCATTTTAATAGCATGTTGGCAAGCAAGGTAAACCATTATAACTCATAGCTAATCAAGCATGGCACGAGCAACTATGATCTCTAATTGTCATTGCAAACACGTTTATTCATAATAGGCTGAATCAGGAACGATGAACTAATCATATTTACAAAAACAAGAGAGGTCGAGTTCATACCAGCTTCTCTCATCTCAGTCAGTCCATCATATATCGTCATAATTGCCTTTCACTTGCACGACCGAACGATGTGAAAATAATAAGAGTGCACGTGCATTGGACTAAGCTGGAATCTGCGAGCGTTCAATAAACAGGAGAAGATAAGGCAATATGGGCTCTTGGTTAAATCAACAATAATGCATATAAGAGCCACTTCAACAATTTAATTTTGGTCTTCTCCTATCGACCCCCAAAGAAAAGAAAATAAAATAAAACTATTTACACGGGAAAGCTCCCTACAAGCAAAAGAAGAACGGGAAATCTTTTTGGGTTTTCTTTTTAATTACTACTACTACAGCGAGAAAAGTAAACTAGCTAAAGATACACTAATTTTTTTGTTTTTCTTAAGGTTTATCAAACACACAAGAAGAAAGCAAGGAAAAGGAAATAAACTAGCATGGATATTACAGTGAAAGAGTATGAGCACCGACATCTAGCAATGAGTGTGTGAACATGAATGTAATGTCGGTGGGAAATACGTACTCCCCCAAGCTTAGGCTTTTTGCCAAAGTTGGTTTATTGCCACGGATGGCCTGGCGGATATCCATAGTTGTAGCTGGGGTCGTACTGAGATGCAGCGGCTATTGCCTCCTGAGCGGCAGCATGACGGCGAGCTGCCTCCGCCCTCCTATCGTACTCATCTGCCTCCTCTCTAGTAATAAAATGTCTTCCTTTTGCCTGATAATCAAAGAAGGCATGAGCAGGGAGAGTAATACGGACAGCACGCCGTCTGTCAAAGATTAGTCGATACTGGAGAGGTGATTCATTCCACTCGACAAATTGGTGGTGAACCATAGCATTAAAGTCTAGATAAGTAGGAGGCAATTCAATATCATCATTACGTATGGTTACACCAAGAAAATCAGCTAAGCGGGTTGCATAAATTCCACCAAAGAAATCTCCATTAAATCTATTATGATGCAACCTACCCGCAACAATGGCTCCCAAATTATAAGATTTGTCTCCTAACACAGCATTCCTAAGAATACTGAGGTCAGGGACACACATATGACATGCTTCATCTTTACCATTTATGCACCTACCTATGAAGAGAGCAAAATAATGTATAGCAGGAAAATGGATGCTCCCTATGGTAGCTTGTGCTATATCTCTAGATTCCCCACAGTTATATTAGCAAGAAAATTTCTAAATTCAGATTTGCGAGGTTCACTAGCACTACCCCAATGTGGAAGTTTGCAAGAAAATTTCTAAATTCAGATTTGCGAGGTTCACTAGCACTAAGTCCATCGTATAAGATTTCTCATAAAGATCAAACAGGACAGTTGGAGAATTGCGTGAAGATAAAAATTCAAACCTCCTCACAAAGGAACTAGTGAGATAGTGGTACTGGCGGCACTTTTCTTCCTTCAAGCTCACAAGATCAGCGTTACGCAAATATGCGTTAAATTTTTCCTTGATTCCCGCTCGATCCATAAAGTGTTGTGAAGGCCATTCACAAGGCTGCGCTGGAGCATTCCTTGGTGGCTCATCGTCAGCATCACGCATTGCAAGCCTGGGTCCTTGCTTCCTTGAAGAACCACCTTGGTACATTTTCCTAAGCATATTTCTTCCTCTGAAAAATTTCTGAAATTTTTACTAACTTCAAATAAAAGTGAACCAAGCTCAACAAAATTTATAGCGACTACTCCTACAAGTGCCTAGAGCCTATATCATGCATTAGAACTACTTAGAACCATATAAATTTGACATGCAAGATCAAGAACATGGTCACCTAGGCAGCACAAATTTGCAATAAATAAAGCACTTGAACAAAAACTAATTGGACCAATGGAGGAGTCACATACCAAGGAACAATCCCCCCAAGCAGTTTTGTGAGAGGTGCTTTGAGCAAGGAGATCGAAAATCACAGCAAAATGAGCTAGAACTCGTGCTTGAGCTGGATGGTGAATTTTTTTTGGGAGGAAGGAGTGTGTGGGTGCAGGAATAAGTGGAGGGGAGCCACCGTGGGCCCACGAGGCAGGGGGCGTGCCCTGTAGGGGTGGGCGCGCCCTGGACCCTCGTGGCCAGGTGCTTGCTCCCCCTGTTGTGTTCTCAGTGCCAGATATTCTCAAATATTCCAGAAAAAATCATATTCCATTTTCAGGGCATTTGGAGAACTTTTATTTTCGGGGTATTTTTATATTTCACGGATAAATCAGAAAACAGACAGAAAATACTATTTTTTACTTTATTTCAACTAAATAACAGAAAGTAGAGAGTGGGTAAGAAGGTTGTGCTTTCTAGTTTCATCCATCTCATGCTCATCAAAAGGAATCCACTAACAAGGTTGATCAGGTATTGTTAACAAACTCATTCCGAATAACATGGAACAGGAGAAATTTCGAATAACACTATGTTACCTCAACGGGGATATGCACATCCCCTATAATAAGAATATCATATTTCTTCTTGACAGTAGGAAGAGGAAATTCAAAACCTCCAAAAATAATCGATGGAATTTTTCCAATAGAGTTGATACTATGAACTTGAGGTTGTTTCCTTGGAAAGTGTACCGTATGCTCATTACCATTAACATGAAAAGTGACATTGTCTTTGTTGCAATCAATAACAGCCCCTGCAGTATTCAAAAAAGGTCTTCCAAGAATAATAGACATACTATCGTCCTCGGGAATATCAAGAATAACAAAGTCCGTTAAAATAGTAACATTTGCAACCACAACAGGCACATCCTCACAAATACCGACAGGTATAGCAGTTGATTTATCGGCCATTTGCAAAGATATTTCAGTAGGTGTCAACTTATTCAAATCATGTCTACGATATAAATAGAGAGGCATAACACTAACACCGGCTCCAAGATCACGTAAAGCAGTTTTAACATAGTTTCTTTTAATGGAGCATGGTATAGTTGGTACTCCTGGATCTCCAAGTTTCTTAAGTATTCCACCGTTGAAAGTGTAATTAGCAAGCATGGTGGAAATTTCAGCTTCCGGTATCTTTCTTTTATTAGTAAAATTTCTTTCATATACTTAGCATAAGGATTCATTTTGAGCAAATCAATTAATTGCATACGCAAGAAGATAGGTCTAATCATTTCAGCAAAGCGCTCAAAATCCTCATCATCCTTTTTCTTGGATGGTTTGGGAGGAAAAGGCATGGGTTTCTGAACCCATGGTTCCCTTTCTTTACCGTGTTTCCTAGCAACAAAGTCTCTCTTATCATAACGTTGATTCTTTGATTGTCGGTTATCAAGATCAACAGCAGGTTCAGTTTCTACATCATTATCATTAGGTTCATGTTCATTACCAGATTGTGTTTCAGCATCAGAAATAGAAATATCATTTGGATTCTCAGGTGCTTCAGCAATAGGTTCACTAGAAGCATGCAAAGTCCTATTATTTTTCTTTTTCTTATTTTAGAAGGACTAGGTGCATCAATATTATTTCTCTGAGAATCTTGTTCAATTCTCATAGGGTGGCCTTCAGGATACAAAGGTTCCTGAGTCATTCTACCAGTTCTAGTAGCCACTCTAACAGCATAATCATTATTCTTACTATTCAATTCATTGAGCAAATCATTTTGAGCTTTAAGTACTTGTTCTACTTGAGTGGTAACCATAGAAGCATGTTTAGTAATGAGTTTAAGTTCACCTTTAACTCTAGACAGATATCACCCAAGTGTTCAATCATATAAGCATTTTGTTTTAATTGTCTGCCAAAGTAAGCATTAAAATCCTCTTGCTTAAACATAAAATTATCAAACTCGTCCAAAAATTGGCTAGCAAACTTAATAGGAGGGATTTCAGCTTTATCATATCTATAGAGAGAATTTACCTTTACTACCTGTGTAGGGTTATCAAGACTATGTGTTTCTTCAATAGATAATGCATTAGGATCATATATTCCTTCAACAGGCGGTAAATTAAGACCATGTATTTCTTCAATAGGAGGTAAATTCTTAACATCCTCAGCTTTAATACCCTTTTCTTTCATAGATTTCTTTGCCTCTTGCATATCCTCGGGACTAAGAAATAGAACACTTCTTTTCTTCGGAGTTGGTTTAGGAATAGGCTCAGGAGTTGACTCAGGGAGTGTCCAATTATTTTCATTTGTCAACATATTATTCAATAGAATTTCAGCTTCATCCGGTGTTCTTTCCCTGAAAACAGAACTAGCAAAACTATCCAGGTAATCTCTGGAAGCATCGGTTAGTCCATTATAAAAGATATCAAGTATTTCATTTTTCTTAAGCGGATGATCAGGCAAAGCATTAAGTAATTGGAGAAGCCTCCCCCAAGCTTGTGGGAGACTCTCTTCTTTAATTTGCACAAAATTGTATATATCCCTTAAAGCAGCTTGTTTCTTATGAACAGGGAAATATTTAGCAGAGAAGTAATAAATCATATCCTGTGGACTACGCACACAACCAGGATCAAGAGAATTAAACCATATCTTACCATCACCCTTTAATGAGAACGGAAATATTTTAAGGATATAAAAGTAGTGGGTTCTCTCATCATTAGTGAACAGGGTGGCTATATCATTTAATTTAGTAAGATGTGCCTCAACAGTTTCAGATTCATAGCCATAAAAAGGAGCAGATTCAACCAAAGTAATTATATCAGGATCAATAGAGAATTCATAATCCTTATCAGTAACACAGATAGGTGAAGTAGCAAAAGCAGGGTCAGGTTTCATTCTAGCATTAAGAGATCGCTGCTTCCATTTAGCTAATAACCTCTTTAAATCACTTCTATCATTGCAAGCAAGAATAGCTCTAGCAGATTCTTCATCCAGAACATAACTCTCAGGCACAACATGCAATTCATATTTATTAGGGGGAGAGTCTTCATCATCACTATCTTCAATATAACTAGTTTCAATAATTTCATTCTCTCTAGCCCTAGCAAGTTGTTCATCAAGAAATTCACCAAGTGGCACAGTTGTATCAGGCATAGAAGTAGTTTCATCATAAGTGTCATGCATAGCAGAAGTGGCATCATCAATAACATGCGACATATCATAATTAATAGCATAAGCAGGTTTAGGTGTCGCAAGCTTACTCAAAACAGAAGCTGAATCAAGTGCAGAGCTAGATGGCAGTTCCTTACCTCCCCTCGTAGTTGAGGGATAAATTTTTGTTTTCTCGTCTTTCAAGTTCTTCATAGTGACCAGTAGATATAAATCCCAAGTGACTCAAAGAATAGTGCTATGCTCCCCGACAACGGCGCCAGAAAACAGTCTTGATAACCCACAAGTATAGGGGATCACAACAGTTTTCGAGGGTAGAGTAGTCAACCCAAATTTATTGATTCGACACAAGGGGAGCCAAAGAATATTCTCAAGTATTAGCAGTTGAGTTGTCAATTCAACCACACCTGGATAACTTAGTATCTGCAGCAAAGTATTTAGTAGCACAGTAGTATGGAAGTAACGGTAACAGTAGCAAAAGTAATATTTTTGGGTTTTGTAGTGATTGTAAAAGTAGCAACGGAAAGGTAAATAAGCAAAGAACAATATGTGAAAAGCTCGTAGGCATTGGATCGGTGATGGAGAATTATGCCGGATGCAGTTCATCATGTAACAGTCATAAGATAGGGTGACACAGAACTAGCTCCAATTCATCAATGTAATGTAGGCATGTATTCTGAATATAGTCATACGTGCTTATGGAAAAGAACTTGCATGACATCTTTTGTCCTACCCTCCCGTGGCAGCGGGGTCCTAGCGGAAACTAAGGGATATTAAGGCCTCCTTTTAATAGAGTACCGGACCAAAGCATTAACACATAGTGAATACATGAACTCCTCAAACTACGGTCATCACCGGGAGTGGTCCCGATTATTGTCACTTCGGGGTTGCCGGATCATAACTCATAGTAGGTGACTATAGACTTGCAAGATAGGATCAAGAACTCACATATATTCATGAAAACATAATAGGTTCAGATCTGAAATCATGGCACTTGGGCCCTAGTGACAAGCATTAAGCATAGCAAAGTCATAGCAACATCAATCTCAGAACATAGTGCATACTAGGGATCAAACCCTAACAAAACTAACTTGAATACATGATAAATCTCATCTGACCCATCACCATCCAGCAAGCCTATGATGGAATTACTCACGCACGGCGGTGAGCATCATGAAATTGGTGATGGAGGATGGTTGATGATGACGATGGCGACGGATTCCCCTCTCCGGAGCCCCGAATGGACTCTAGATCAGCCCTCCCGAGAGGTTTTAGGGCTTGGCGGCGGCTCCGTATCGTAAAACGCGATGAATCCTTCTCTCTGGTTTTTTCTCCCCGAAAGTGAATATATGGAGTTGGAGTTAAGGTCGGTGGAGCATCAGGGGGCCCACGAGGCAGGGGGCGCGCCCCCACCCTCGTGGACAGGGTGTGGGCCCCCTGACGTGGATTCTTCTTCCAGTATTTTTAATATTTTCCAGAAATATGTTCCGTGGAGTTTGAGGTCATTCTCAGAACTTTTGTTTCTGCACATAAATAACACCATGGAAAGTCTGCTGAAAACAGCGTCAGTCCGGGTTAGTTCAATTCAAATCATGCAAGTTAGAGTCCAAAACAAGGGCAAAAGTGTTTGGAAAAGTAGATACGACGGAGACGTATCAGGAACCTCTCGAGCAAGAGCGCTTTAAGCGCCAGCTAATAGCCACTACAAGGAGCCTGGAAAAGAAGCAGCAGCAGCTTCAAGATGATCAAGATCTGCTCAACGATAGATGGACTGATGTCCTGGCAGCCGAGGAATACAGCCTTAAGCGCCCAGCCAAAAGTTACCCGAAGCGCAAATTGCTACCTCAGTTCGATGACGAGGCGTCGGAGCCCGTACCATCATCGCACAGTGCGGCTGACCGACCACCACACAGTCGGGATAAAGCGCAACTCAAGCCAAACACCAGACCGCCCCACCTCGCCGTAAAGGCAGGGATAAAACAGCTCGGGGTTACACATATGACCTTCGGCAGGACCTGGATAGTAGAGCAGGAGATACAAGATCGATCTATGGATCGCGAGGACGTGCCTCGACACGCGATGATGGCTACCTATTCGGATGTGACAAACCTAGTCACGCCCGGGCCAAAAAACGCAGACGGACTCCATCGGAGCTACGTCGCGATGCGGCCCGATATAGAGGCGCCGCACACCCTCTTTGCTTCACTGACGAAGTAATGGATCATGAATTCCCAGAAGGATTTAAACCCGTAAATACCGAATCATACAATGGAACAAAAGATCCCGCGGTATGGAACGAGGATTTTATTCTCCACATCCATATGGCTCGCGGAGATGATCTTCATGACATCAAATACCTCCCACTAAAACTCAAAGGGCCAGCTCGGCACTAGTTAAACAGTCTGCCTGAAAATTCTATTGGCAGCTGGGAGGACTTGGAAGAAGCCTTCCTTGACAACTTCCAAGGTACATATGTCCGGCCACTAGATGCCGATGACTTAAGTCACATAGTTCAACAGCCTGGAGAGTCAGCCAGGAAATTATGGACTAGGTTCCTAACTAAAAAGAACCAGATCATTGATTGTCCGGATGCCGAAGCCCTAGCAGCCTTTAAACATGGCATCCGTGACGAATGGCTCGCCCACCACCTCGGCCAGGAAAAGCCGAAGTCCATGGCAGCCCTCACGGCACTCATGACCTGCTTTTGTGCAGGTGAGGATACTTAGCTAGCCCGTAGCAAAAACACAGCAAGTGAAATGGGCACCTCCGAGGTCAAAAATAGCAACGGTAAGCTCCGATGCAGCAGACACAAACACCGAAGCAATGGTGACAACACCGATGACACGACAGTTAATGCCAGATTCAGTGGCTCCAAGTCCGGTCAGCGAAAGAGGCCATATAAAAGAAATAATCAGGGACCATCCACCTTGGACCGCATACTCGATCGTCCGTGCCACATCCATGGCACCCCAGACAAACCAGCCAATCATACCAATAGAGATTGTTGGGTTTTTAAACAGGCCGGCAAGTTAAATGCCGAGAACAAGGAAAAGGGATCGCAAAGCGAGGACGATGACGAGGAGCCCCGGCAACAGAACACAGGGGGACAAAAGAAGTTTCCCCCTCAGGTCAAAACGGTGAACATGATATATGCTACACACATCCCCAAGAGGGAGCGCAAGCGCGCACTCAGGGACGTCTATGCGATAGAGCCAGTCGCCCCAAAATTTAATCCATGGTCGTCATGCCTGATTACTTTTGAACGACGGGATCATCTGGCCAGTATCCGTCATGGCGGTTCACCCGCACTGGTCCTCGGCCCAATCATTGACGGATTCCACCTGATGCGAGTCCTCATGGACGGTGGCAGCTGCTTCAATCTGCTCTATCAGGATATGGTGCGCAAAATGGGCATTAACCCATCATGGATCAAGCCCACAAAGACTACCTTTAAAGGAGTCATACCAGGTGTAGAGGCTCGCTGTACGGGCTCAATCACGCTAGAAGTCGTCTTTGGATCTCCGGACAACTTCCGAAGCGAAGAGTTATGTAGGATCACGGATTCCGGCAAAACCCTCAAGGTTCGAACACTGGGGTGCGCGCGGAGATTTCCTCACTACCGATCCACGCCCTAGCTCGCTAAGATCTCGCGGACGAACTCGACGAACTCAAAACACCAAAGACACGAGATTTATACTGGTTCGGGCCACCATTGTGGTGTAATACCCTACTCCAGTGTGGTGGTGGTGGATTGCCTCTTGGGTTGATGATGAACAGTACAAGGGGAAGAACAGCCTCCTGAGGTTGAGGAGTTCTTGTGCTCGGTGTGTGGCTAAGGATTGGGTGAGATGCCTCTGAATGAGTTCTCCCCTACGGTGGTGGCTAGCTCTACTTATATAGGCCCTGGTCCTCTCCCAAATATTGAGCGGGAAGGGAGCCAACAACGGCCAATTTGATAGGGGACAGCTAGTACAGCTTATCCTGACAAAATTGGTCTTCGCCTGCAAAAGGCTCTGGTGGTGACGCCGTCTTGGGCTCCATGGTGACCTCCGTCTTGCCGTCCTGCTGGTCTTGGTCTCGTTGCACCGATATGGAAATCTTTGCTTGATGCCTCGGTACTCCGCGCCTGCACTTGCCTCCTTAGCACCAAAGAGGAAACAAGGAAACTACGCGCACTGACGCCTGCCTGGCGCCTGCCTGATCCTGATCGTCATGGCTCACGTCACGAGAACCTCATGAGGTTTGCCTTGCCTTGATCTCTCCGCTCCTCGCGAGGCAGCCTGGTGAGGCCGCTCCCGAGGAGGTCTTGTGTCGTCCGCCTCGCGAGGCTTGGCCCATCGCGAGGGTCTTGAAATCCTTGTCGATGAAGATGGGTCGTACAGGCCTAGTAACACAGCCACGCCATGGGCCGCAGGCAGGCAAGTCTGGGGACCCCCGTTCCCAGAACGCTGACAGTAGCCCTTGGGCCCAAGGCGCGCTCGGGCTTGGCTTCGAGGCGAAGCCAAAGGTCAAGTATGGAGCACCGCGGGCCCCAAAAGCCTGCGGCCTTGGTCGACGCGTGGCGGTTGATTAGACGTGGGCGTCTCCGCTTCCCCATGCTGCCTTGGAATCCCGCAACCTACACAATTATTCTTCCATTGACCACGCCTTATTTTCCCAATCCCTCTGCTTCCTCGAGACTCTGCCCCTCCTCTCCAATCTGACTTGTGCTTTGCCCGCTTCATCGTCATGGTGCCGAAACAAGCAGACAAGGGGAAGAAGCCTCTTTCTTCGCCAAGTGCGCCTCCAGCCGTCGAGCCTGCAGTCGGCCGGTCCCTGGTGCTCAACGACGAGGCCATGGACAAGGTGCGTCCCATGCTCGCTACTAGCTTCAACGAGTGGGGGAAGACGGTGGCTTGGCCTGCGTCTCGCGCTCGCATTGCCCGAGCAGCCACCGAGGTCCCAATCTTCATCGATGCCCTTTGGGCTGGCTTGATTCCTCCTTTCTCCACCTTCTTCAACGCGGTGCTTGAGCATTAGCAGATCCACATGCTGCATCTTGACCCCCAATCCGTGACTCTCCTTGCCGTCTTCGCCTTTGTGTGTGAGGCCATGGTGGGCATCGCTCCTTCTGTGGCCCTTCTACGCCATTTCTTCTCATTGCATCTGATGGATCCTCGGCAAAGCTCTTGGTGCGTGAGCTTCTAGGCTCTGGGTGCGGGCGCATGGATCGACTTCGAGCTTCCTCCATCCACGAGCGAGTTTCGGACACGGTGGGTATTCGTCGACGCTGGGGTGATCAGCCCTCTGCTCCATTCTCCGTCAGCGCCTGCTGTTCCCAACTCCGGTTGGGGCCATGAGAGGCTCGCGAGCCCCCGTCTTGTCCCCGTCCGGCTCAGGCTAAGGAGGCTGAAGGACCGCGGCATGACCGCGCCTATGGTGGTGAAGGACTTCGTCAGGCGCCGAGTCGCTCCGCTTCAGCGCTATTCTTGCCCGATGTGGACCTTGCTCAACAGTCAAGACCATATGAGGTTTCAGGAGTCCGGGCTCCCTCTTAAGACGCGGTAAACGGTGCTCGAGGTCCTGACAGGTGTCCCTTCGCCGGACGACATGCCTGGGAAGAGCTGTCTGCTGTACCGCTACACGAACAAGGCTGAATTTGCAATGAGCATGCCTCCCTTTGATGAGTGGGGACGGCATCCGGACGGCCTGGTGGGGTCCCGCGAGAACCCTGTCAATGTGGTTCCCTTCATCGTCGCTGGCGTCGAGCTCGTCTCGAATGTGGATGCAGGGGGCGAGCGCCTCCGGAGGCTGGCGGCACGAGTGCTGATGTGCGGATGCCGCCTGGGGATCATGGGGCATCGTCCTCAGGAACCCGTGATTCTTCCTCCGGGGTGTCGGTTGCTGAGACGATGCAGCACGCAGCTCCCAAGGCCGAAACTCCGGAGGCCTCGGGAGGTCGCAGTGAGACGGCGCCCAACTGTTCTCTGCAGCCCGGCACCCCTGAAGTTGTCCTCTCGAGAACTTCTCCGGCTGGACCACGTGTCGGCCGCCACGTCCAGCGCTTCGGTCGGCTTTGCGTGGACTTCGAGGAGCTCCGCAAGAGGAAAGGATCTCCGAGTAGCAACGGTATCTTTGAGCCGTTAAAGCGACGAAAGTACATCGCCGTCGACGAGTAAGTACTGCACCTTGTGATTTCTTGACTGCTGCTTTCCTCCCTGATGTTGGCTCTTCAGGACCCCTTCCGTCAGGGCCGCTGTGTCCCCCGAGAAGCAACCTCCGCCTTCCTTGACTCCCACGCTGGCCTTGAGCGTCCCGAGCCTGCATGTCACGCCTAGAGCAGGGCCGGCCGGGGAGGTGCGCTCCCCTTCATGGCGCTTTGAATCTGCGGCTCCGCCGCCCTTCCTCCACGGCCTGGCTTGGAGCTTGGCGGGCGTGCCCCGGACTCCTCCTCTTGTCATGGACAGCAGCTGGTGTAACACCCCAAAATTTTGACCTTGTTTTATTAATTAAAATTTTGCCAGGAAATTAAATTTTTATTTTCTGGATTTATCTTTTGATTTCAGAACCCCTCTTCTCTTTAATATTGTGGGTTTTTACCTCAAGTGAAACTTTCCAAAAATATTATTGGACTTGTATACTCTCTCAATAAAACAATTCTTTATCAGTGGATTTATTTGCATAATAGTTTTTCCTGAGCTTTATTCTTTTAAAATGATTTTTTCATAAATTTGGAGCCTCTTGTGCACTGCAGCCATTTGATAAATGCATTTAAAATTTTGGTAAAATTTTCACCAAAATTTGGGGATGTCATGTGATGTTTCCACATCACTTTAATGCAAAAATACCTTTTGTTCATTTGAGATTTGGAGCTCTATGTCACAGCCCCAGATCAGCCCTTGTTTGACTTTGCTTGTTCCTCATGTCATCATGTTTAATTTTCAAAGAAACTTGAAATGGGGATGTTGAAACCCTAGCACCAAATGCATTCAACTAGGTTCAAATAAACAATATTTGCAATTAACCCAAAACGCCTTTGAAAATGTTCATGATTTTTGATAAAGGTGAAAACCTCTGCCAAAAATGATGCCAATATTTCTAGGTCATTTTTGGATTTTTGAATTAACTCATATTGTATTTGAATTGGGGCATTTAAATCCTATAAATATTTTAAATGCTCTAATAATTCTGAAACTAGTTGAGGGCTGTTGGAAATATTTTCAAAAGTGCCCACAATTATTTTCAGGATTTTACAGAATGAATTAGTATTTTTACTAATCCAAACCAGAGAAAGAAAATAGAACACAGAAACTAAAGACAGAAATAAAAGAGAGAGAGAGAGGAAACCTCACTGTGCAGCCCACCGCCATAGTGGCCTACTGGCCAAAGCCAGCCCAGCCCAACTTCTCTCCCCTGTCGTCTTCCTCCCCGCGCTAGTAGGACGTCGTGGGCGCGTGGTCGCCGCGCGCGCGCCAGCTCCTGCTTCCACCGCGACGCCCGGCTCTTCTGAGGGCGCCACGGAGACGCCCAAAGACCCCTCTCTCCTCTCCCTCACTCGCTGCTCTCTCTCCCGATCTCTTCCCCCTCCTCTGCTCCCTCTTCCTCTCTGCCCAAGTGGAGCTCGTCGACGCCGCTCGCCGTTGCCGTGGCCACTGAGCCCCCCTCGCCTAGCTAGGATGCCCAGCAGTTCCGCCACCTCGCGCTACGCCTCTCCACCGAAATAAGCCACTCTGGACGCCCTGCAACGACTGCATCGTCATCGTCTTCGAGCTTCGGCCGCCGGCAACCCCACCGTCGATTCGACGCCGTCCATGCCTCCCCGAGCTCGCCGAGAAGCTCTTCGTGACCGCGGTGAGCCCCCGGTCATTTTCCCCTAACCCTGTCCCCGTTTGGTTGCCGTAGCACCATTCCCCACGAGCACCGAAGCCGCCGTCCGCCATTGCTGCTGCACGCATAGCCTCCGTGCTCCCCTGGCCTCACCGCGCTGCTCTTAGTGCTCCCCGTGCCTAGCAGGTGCTGCCCAGCCCCTCCTTTTGCTCACTGATACACCGTAGCGACGCGCCCGTGCACCACCGAACACCACCGCCGCCAAAGCTCGTCGCCGGCATGAATTCCGGTGACCCCGCGACCTCTCACTTGGTCCTTTGGAGGCGCAAGATCAAGGGCTATCCCCTGGTGCCCTCAGCGTGCCAAGCCGACGCCTCTAGCGCAAGTCCGGCGTGCCCCGCCGTGTTCTGTGGTCGCCGCCGGCTGAACTCCGGCGACCGATGACGTGGACGTCATTAGGCGCTAACCCAACCAGCTAATCACCCTAACAGCCACTGACAGCGGGCCCTACCGCAGGGTCAAACCCAGTCAGCATTGGGTTTGACCGCGTTTAGTCCCTGTGTCACTGACATATGGGCCACACCTGTCAGGTTTGACTCTGGTTAGGCGCTGTTGACCAGCTGACGTCACAGTGACACAGTGTTGACGCAATAAATCATTTTCTGGATTTATTGTTATTCAGAAAATTCCAGAAAATAGTATAAACTTCTAAAAATCATATAAAATCAACCGTAGCTCAGAATGGAATAATTTATATATGAAAAATTATCAGCAAAATGCAATCTATCCATCGGCATCATTTTCATGCATGTCAAACTAAGTTATACCTGCTGTATAGGTGAAAACATGATAATGACATTATAAATGCTAAATATGGAGTTTGCATATGAACCCTTAGTTCATATGGACCTCATTTAAACTGTTGCTAGATGCATTAGTGTAAATCATAACATTCTTGACATGTCATGACCATGCATCATATTGTCGCATTGCATTGATTGTGTCCTTCTCTGTTTGCCGGTAACCGTCCCCTCTCAGTAGCCGATGCTCCGATGACGTGATCGATGACACCGATGAAGAACTATAATGTCTTCAGAAGCGCCAGGAAAGCAAAACCCCCTTGTCCATTCCGATACAAACCCACTCTCTCTCGCTCCTGCTCTCTTTTACTGCATTAGGACAACAACGATTCATCTGTTACTTGCTGCAGTAGTTGAACCCCTTATCCTCTGCATGACATGTCATTGCCACAGTAAATAGATGAAACCCACTAGCATGAGTAGGAGTTGTTTGAGCCCTGGTGTGCCTACTCATTCATGCTTGTTTGTCATGCCTGCTATTGCTTAGAGTTGTGTCAGGTCTGATTCATCGGGGATGAGTTGGAGTGGTGATGAACATGTCCTACTGTGTGTGAGCTAAGTGTGTGAACACGATTTGGTAAAGGTAGCGGTGAGAGGCCATGTAGGAGTACATGGTGGGTTGTCTCATTGCAGCCGTCCTCGGGAACTGAGTTCTGTGTTTGTGATCCATGATACAGTTACTACCACGCATTGGGCCCGAAACCAATGGACCCTCTCGGCTTCTTAATCACCCTTGTCCTCTGTCCAGGAGTTGCAAGTAGTTTCTGGTGTTTGTAGTATGCTGGAGGCCGTGGGCAGCGCTGACCGGAGGGGTGGGTTGTGATGCAGTAGGCACGTGGCCGGCCATGCCGGGCGCCCGTTTGGTGTCTCGGAACCCCGCACACATCGTTCGGGGCCGTATGTGGAAACCTCGGCCGGACTCCCTGCGGATGGAACCTGAATAGGCGATAAATCTGGACTAGAGACTTGAGTGTTTAGGTAGGCTGTGGCCGACACCCTCGCTGGGCTTCCGCTTGAAGGTTGCCGAGTACATGTCGTGTAAACGGCGGTAAGTGGTGAGAGCATGTGTGTCGAAGTACACCCCTGCAGGGTTAACATCATCTATTCGAATAGCCGTGTCCACGGAAAAGGACTTCTGGGTTGCCTATAACAGTTCATAGACAAGTGAAAGTGGATACTCTAAAATGCGCAAGATAAGCGTGAGTGCTATGGATGGCGTTCTCGTAGGGAGACGGGAGCGGATCCATAGTGGAGTATTGATATGGTGATTATGTGGACTCATGTGCGCCACCTCAAAGAGTTACTTGCAGTCATAGTTTAGGATAGCCACCGAGTCAAAGCTGGCTTGCTGCAGTCAAACTCCACCACCCCCCTTTGTTGATACCGATGCATATGTAGCTAGTTCCGATGTAAGTCTTGCTGGGTACATTTGTACTCACGTTTGCCTATTTTATGTTTTGCAGAGAGACGTCAGTCTTGCTAGTAGTTCCGTGTGGACTTCGATGTTTAGCTTGATACCTCAGCTACGATCTTGTGCCCTCGGCAGGATCTGGTAGATAGTCAGGCTTCTCAGCCTTTTTCATTTGTAGATGTCTGTACTCAGACATGTTAAGCTTCCGCATGTGTTTGACCTGTATGCTCTGAATGTTGGGTCATGAGACCCATGTTTGTAATATCTGGCTCTTCGGAGCCTAATGAATAAATACTCTGAGTCGTAGAGTCTTGTTGTGATGCCATATTGTATTTGCACATATCGAGCATATTGTGTGTATGATTGAAATGCTTGGTATGTGTGGGATCCGACAACCTAGTTGTTTATCCTTGGTAGCCTCTCTTATGGGGAAATGTAGTCTTGTGCTTCCATGAGCCATAGTAGTCCGCTACAGCCCGGTTCACCGGAGTCCTGCTAGCCCAGCACTACTGCTCCGGAACACTTGACTGGCCAGCATGTGATTCACTTCGTTCCTGTGTCTGTCCCTTCGGGGAAATGTCACGCGGTGACATCCGGAGTCCTGCCTAGCCTGCTACAGCTCGGGTTCCCGGAGTCCTGTTAGCCCAGTTCTACAGCCCGGATTCACACGCTGCTGACCGACATGCTCGATGTTGATTCATGTATGTCTGTCCCTGTAAGTTAGTTCCACTTTGGGTTCACGACTAGTCATGTCGGCCCGGGTTCTCTGTCATATGGATGCTAGCGACATTATCATATACGTGAGCCAAAAGGCGCGAACGGTCCTGGGCCATGGTAAGGCGACACCCGTGGGAATACCGTGCGTGAGGCCGCAAAGTGATATGAGGAGTTACAGGCTAGATCGGTGTGACTTAGAATCGGGGTCCTGACACTCTACACCAAATTTTCAAATCTGGTCCAGTAGGTATTTTTGCACTACAACCTATTTAAATATTTCTTTAAAAATTCTTCCAAGTGTTTGGAGATGTCAGTAGATGCATATAATTCAACTTCATGCAAAAACCCATGAGTGCTCTTTGAAAAATTTGAGCAAAACATCCTCTTTTGCTCTCTGGACGAGATTGGCCTTTTCTACTGCAACTCCATTTTGTATTGCTCTGTTGCCCATGATTCTTCTTCTTGCTTATAGTCCTCCCTACCAAACCCTTAAGTCTAGGAGAATGGACCCATTGGAGTATTTTTGGTTCATGAGATAATAACCTTTAGTTTCTGCCCAAAATTGGTTTTCTCAAATATTTGCACTAACAAGTTTCTGGTCTTGACCAACTAACCTTGCCACCCTCTTTGTCATCTAAAGAGAATATGATCTGGAGAGTTTGGTCACCCCAAGAGTTGCCTAGATGCCCATGGCATTCTGTCGAGCACCTTGTGTTCATGGACAGCTTTGGCATAGTTTTATGTTTGCACTGTGATCTTGCTCCTCTGGGCAAACCAGCATGTCCCCTAGTCTCCTAGCCACCCCTAACCCAGGCCTGCTAATCCCCAGCCTCATCCTAATCATCTAGCATGCCCTGGCATTGCGTCAAACATGTAGCGTGCATGCTCTGGGCGTGGCCAGAGCGCGCGTTTTGCACGTGCGTGCGCACGGGTCGCCGCGTCCCGCCCCTGGCCCTTGCTCGCCTGCAGAGCCACGGCCGTCCTCGTCCACACACCAGAGCGCTCCAAGCCCTCCCCTGGCGCCCTACAGCGCCACCGTCAGGGCCCCTTGGCGGCACGCTACCGTCGGCAGCGGGCCTCTGCCATGGACGGTGCCGCCCAAGCCACCCGTGCACGCCAGCTGCCCCCTCGAACAGCTCGAGCTCATCCGCAAGCTCGTCCGCAAGCTCGTCCGCAAGCGCTCGTCGCCGCCACGTCGCCCTGCAGCTACAGAACGGCGGTCGCCGGCGTTCTTATCCACGGCCGCGGGAACCGACCTCGTCCACCTATAAATAGGAGTCCCCGAGCTCGTCCAGATCCTCAGACGACCTCAGGCCATCCCCCTAGTGCTCCCCTAGCCGCGGATTGACCGGAAGAGGCCGTCTTCCCCATCTCCGGCAGGTTTGGCCGCCGCCGCCCTCCTGTCCATTTCGTCGCAAGCAGGGCCTCCCTAGTCCTTCCAGCGCCACCGTCCGACTCCCCTTGACCGTGCGGAGCTGCCCAGCACCTCAAACTCGCTCGGGAACCACCGTAGCCCAAAGCCCCAAACCTTCCGAAGCTGTCGTCCGCCGCGGAGCTCGCCCCCGGCGACTCCCCCCATCCCCGCCACCTCCTCGACCACCGGGAGGATCGCCCTGGACCAACGGATCCATCCCCGCCCTCAGAATCCCGCGGGGAGCCGCCGTTCGTCGACGGCGATCGCCAGAGTCCCACCTCCGCTCGGGCAGAGGAAGAGGAAGGAAAGGCAACTGGTCAAACCTGACCAGTGGGCCCAAGGGACCCACTGTCAGTGACACAGCGACGGCCCACGCTGTTTTAAGTGAAAGCGTAAACCCAGAAGTACGTCTCCTCCGTCTCAAAAGCGTATTTCTATTTGAACCGTTTTCTTTTTCTGTTTTATTTAAAAACAGAACTTTGACTAAACTTTGACTGGCTATAACTTTTTAAATATAAGTCCAAATGACTTGATTCTTTTTTTGTTGTTTCTCAAATTCTGTCTAGTTTATTTTAGTATTTATTTGAAAATTTTCCAAACAACTTTTTTGTTCTGTTTTGAAACTATGTGTTAATTTGAATATTTTCAAAAATAGGATTTTTGGAGGGGGAGAAAACTTTCAAAAGTTCTGCGATGCACCCTGCATCTCCACAACTTGAAGGCAAGCATTCTGAACCCTGGCATAATATTTTGTGTGTTGTTTGATACAGTTACAACACCACCTTGACATGGAGCATTCGTTATTTTATGTGACGATACAATCATACGCATGAGTGCATAATGGAGATTCTTTGCTGTTAGTAATGGATATGCTGGTGATAGCAATCATCCTCGTATGCTTTTCATGCATACTGGAAGGAAGCCGGGAAAGTCTCTGTCTTGGGTAGACACGAGCTTGTCCCTAGTTCCTCGTCGAGACGAGTGTATCTAGTATGGCATGATGAGGTATGATGAGTGGTGATTCTGTCTGTTAGTTGAAATATATTTGTTATGCTAATCATATAGGGAATACTTGAACCTCCTGAGTCGGCCGTAGATCGAGTCTTGTTCCAGTAACCCCCCATACTTGTTTTGTACTACCACTTGCCCCTACCGTAGGTAGGGTACGGTTCAGTAATTGTCAACCCATTCCTAGCACACACCGTACTGAGAGGCCATGGTGGAAGATACCGGATGCATCCGGTAGGCATGCCACCTGGTCCGGGGGCATGGGTGTTTCCGGTTGGGACCGATAGGGGGGCACCCCTTAGAGCGCGCGATATAAATTTGATCCCATGCTACGCGAGGTTGTAGCCTCCCCACTTAGAGTTTTGCTTAACAGGTGTCGTGGGTGATTCCAGACACCGGTAAGTTAGGCTGGTGTGTGCGGTCAGGTGTGTTTTCAATTAAAAGACCGTAGACGGAATTAGTCCCGATGGACTAAATAAATCCGTTACTCGTGGGTAAAGAGTACACCCTCTGCAGAGGTTAAATCTATTCGGATAGCCATGTCCATGGGTAAGGACTACTGTCTGAGATGGGTCTAATGTCGGTCTTAGTGTTGGTCTTAGTGTCAGTCTTCGGAGGAAAGACTGCTAAACCAGAACATTGATTATGACCTGTGACATATTAGAATTATGATTACTATCATTGTGGACTAACCATTTGCATTATTTGAATTATTGAGTATCCCTGGGACGGTTCTACCTCCTGGATACTCACTGCGATTAAATTTCTTATAAGCCCTTTATGAGGTGTCGCTCAGACGCCCGACTGTGGCATGCTTGTTATTTAAATTCTTGATAAGCCCTTTATGTGGTGTCACTCAGACGCCCGACTGTGGCATGCTTGTTATTTCTATTATTTATAAGCCCTTTATGTGGTGTCGCATAGACGCCCGACTGTGGCATGCTTGTTATTTCTTTTATTTATAAGCCCTTTTTGTGGTGTCGCTCAGATGCCCGACTGAGGCATGATTTATCTTTTTGTCCTTTCGAGGCGTCGCTTCGGACAATCGATCGGTGCATTCTATTTCTACTCCCGTATTGCATATTCATATTTTATATGAACAACCTGCATGCGTGCATCCTAGAGTTTGTTTATTTCGTGACTGACGTTATGATCATAGAATATTTCGGAGCATGATTATCCCTTGTTATATTATACCCGTGTTCATAATGTTTGCGAGTACATTCGAAAGTACTCACTGGCTTGTCCCTGGCTATTGTCTTGGCCAGATTTCTCGCATGGAGAGAAGCGTTGCGATGACAGCCCCGGAACCTACGCAAAGATGATAGCAGCCTCGCGACGATAGGAGTTATCCTGGTCAGCTGTTCCTGTGGGAAGTGGAGTCCCATAGACGCAGATGAACCACAACCCTCTTCCGCCATCAACCACTAGAAACCAATTGTTGTACTCAGAGGCCACAATGGTCTTGTACTACATATTTTTGTACTTTGCTTGGAATTTCTGTATCAAGTTGGTGCCTCATCAGCTAACAGTAATCCTGGGGTTGGTGAGCACAAGGGCCATTTTTTTGGAAACTAATATCCCGAAAAACCGGTCCTGACAGCTGGTTGGCTTCGATCTTCAGTTCCTCTTCAAGCAGCGGGCCCCGACTGGCCGGGGCCCCTCGTGAGGCCGGGCTGGCGCCTGGGGCGGCACGAGCCCCAGCCCCCTGCTGAGAGGGGGCGCGCCGCTTCACGCCCCGCCTGCAGCCCCCGAGGCGGAGAACGAGGCGGGCCGCGTGCTTGAGCTCGAGCGCGAGCGAAGCATCGTTCGCCACGAGCTCTTTCAGGAGGCGATGACCCGACTCGGCGATGAACTTGCGGACGTCGACGCACACCTCAAGGCAGAGGGTCTTCGGTTGGTGGAGGAACTACGTAAGCTGAAGGTGGCCATCAACCTTGGCCGCTACCAGTGTGACCTTGATAACGCGAAGGCCGAGGTGTCCATCAAGGTTTATTGTGAAGCTTGCTCCCGAGCTTTGGAGGAGGCTCGCGAGGCTGACCGCCGTCGTGAGGCCGCAGAGAAGCGCGCGTGGGAGTTCCAGGCCTGGAGCGTGTCCCTGGAGCGGCAGGGAGAGGCGCGCAAAGCCGCCCTTGCATGGCTAAGGGGGACGCCTGCCGGGGAAGAAGAGATCCGGAGGCCCGAGGAGGCGCTGGCTCTGGAGGCCAGCATAGCCTCGAGCTTGAGCAGCTGGAGATGAGGGAGCGTCAAGTTGCCCAAGCGGAAGACGACGTTGGCGCATGCGAAGCCAGGGCTCAGGAAGAGGTTGATCGCCGGGTGGCCGAGGCTCGCGCAGATCTTGAGGGTAGGTGTGACTTGAGGTTGAAGCTTGCGGGGACGGAGGATGCGGGTAGGGCCGCCGCCCTCAGGCCCAGGCTGGCTAAAGTGGAGAGGCGCAAGGAGGCTACGGCGGCCGCCCTGGTCACAGCACAGGCGGAATTGGCCTCCGCCCGCGCCGAGCTGCTTTCTCTTCAGAAGTGGGTTGAGGACGCCGAGTCCATTGCACGGCAGAGTCGGGAGGAAGTGCTTAAGCGGCGGACGCTGGAGCGTGAGCACGCCCCCATGCTCCAGGACCTCGGGGTCGGGGCCAACGCGGCGTTGGGCCATGTGTGCGACGAGAACGCTCTGCACCCACACTCGAATGACTACGCCAGTCACCTGCGCTTCTTTGCTGAGATGGTGACGCGCCTGGAAGCTCGGTCTGATAGAGCTCGCCAGCTTGTGGAAGAGAGAAGCCGGGGCCTGCTCGGGCGTGCGTTCTCACGCGTCTTCAGTCATCTTCGGAACACCTTCCCTGACTTCGACTTCGACGCCGCCATTGCCCCCGTACCGCAGGCCATCCGTGGTGACCTGGCGCGGTGGGTGGAGGACAACGTGGATGCGCTAGTCAGAGCCTTCACTACTAAAGACGACACGGTGGTGGTCGCCGCGGACGAAGGCGAAGTGGCTGACGATGGTGATGTTGGCGTTGGTGAAGGTGGAGGCGGCGCCAACGACGGTGACAGTGACGCCAGCGGTGCGTCTGAAGATGACGCGGAGGACGCGGCGAGCGACATATCTGGCTGATCCCTTGTTCCTTTACTGTTTTGCCCTGTATGCAAAAACTTGGGCGTGGCCCCTAAAGATTGTGAGAGCATTTTGAGAGGGGGAGCCCCTCATGTAAACAAATCGCAATTTATACTCTTCTATGTCGAGCCGAGTGTGCGCCTTCGTGGATCCATGAGTCTGGCGGCAAGTTTTGCTGCTGCGGCTTACCTTAGCTGGGGCGGGCCCTGAATCGGATTGTAAGGTCGAGAGTTGCCGCGGAGCTCCTGAAGGGTCTGCTGACCCACTCGAGCGGGCCTCGCGAGGATCTAGTGCCAACCGGCGTGCGTGGTGCGTATACCGCGCCCAGCCCCACTCGCGAGGGGCCCGCGAGGGGCCCACGAGGGGGAGGCAGCGAGCGCGAGCTTCAGAACAAGGCAAGAACCAGGCGGCAAGAAATCGCTTGAACGAGAAAAAGGCACCCCCCGCGCGCATCGATAAAGACTCAACTTCAATTTAAATCCAAATCCATAAGGCAAGGTTACAGAAAAGAGATCCAAAGCAAATGGCCGCGTCCGGCGCCTAGTCTAGTCTTCTGGTCTTCTCACCAGCGCGGAGCTAAGTGCTGCCACTAGGCGTGGGAGGGAGCCCCCGAGGCCCGAGGGCGGCTCTCCGGAGACTCCGGGGCGTGTACAGCCCCACTCATTATTACGTGAGAGTGTCACGGGCGGCGATCTTCACAGGCACTGGGCCTTCTTCACAGGTACCGGCCTTGCTTCATATCGCCAGGCGAGGGCCCCGCCTTGCGCCACCCTCGACCACCTTTGAGCCGACCGGCAACCAGGACGACACAAAGGGGGGAAAGGGGATGCCAGTGACGCCCTCGGCGACCACGGGTCCTCTACCGGGGTAAGGCTCGCCGGCGCCTCCCCGGCTCCGGGAGACACCTGGCTTCGCGCGACGTGGGGTGGGGCCTTGCTCCTGGCTCCCTCCATGCAGCCCCCATCGTGCTTCCCCTGGCGGAAGGGGGGCTGCTGCGCCGGGTTCGTCGGCCGACGCTGTGACCTGATTCACTTGCATCCCATGGTTAGTGATAATCCCCAAGTGCAGGGAATCATCGTAGCAATTCCCAAAGGTGGAAGTGATAAGTATGGAGTGTCGAACCCACAAGGAGCAAAAGGTAAGATCAATATTCTCTCAAGTTCTATCTGCCACTGATACGACTCTACGTACACCGAACGTTTGCTTCCAACTAGAAATGAGAAATAAAACTACGTTGTGGGTATGAAGAGGATAACTTTGCATGATATCGCAGAGCTAAAACATAAAAGTAAGTGCTGCTACCATTAAGTTAGAATATATTACTAAATATTATAAATAGCGAGTGTGGAATAATGATGGGTCGGTGTGCGGAATTATCCTAGGCAATTGTTAACAAGACCGGTAGTCATCATTGTAATTTCATATGAGGGAGAGGCATAAGCTAACATACATTCTCTTCTTGGATCATATGCACTTATGATTGGAACTCTAGCAAGCATCCGCAACTACTAAAGATCATTAAGGTAAAACCCAACCATAGCATTAAAGCATCAAGTCCCCTTTATCCCATACGCCACAACCCCCACTACTAGGAAAAGGGCTATAGATAATATTGACATTAATGGCGCACCACACATGTGGTGCGCCACTACTATATACTAATGGCGCACCATGTGTTGGTGCGCCATTAGTGTCCAAATACTAATGGCGCACCACATCCACGGTGCGCCACTAGTAACAAAAAAAGTTTTTTTTCAAAACTAGTAATGGCGCACCAGGGGATAGTGCGCCATTACTAGTTAAACTAGTAATGGTGCACCACATCCACGGTGCGCCACTAGTAAATTTTTTTCAAAATTTTTTTATTTTTTTTCAAAACTAGTAATGGCGCACCGTGTGTGCGGTGCACCATTACTAGTTGAACTAGTAATGGCGCACCACTCTGTGACGCCCCCGATTTGACTGTACACTAATCATGCATGCAAACGTGTACGATCAAAATCATGGACTCACGGGAAGATATCACAACACAACTCTAAAACATAAATAAGTCATACAAGCATCATAAGACAAGCCAGGGGCCTCGAGGGCTCGAATACAAGTGCTCGATCATAGACGAGTCAGCGGAAGCAACAATATCTGAGTACAGACATAAGTTAAACAAGTTGCCATAAGATGGCTAGCACAAAAGTAGCAACGATCGAAAAGGCACAGGCCTCCTGCCTGGGACCTCCTAACTACTCCCAATCGTCGTCAGCGGGCTGCACGTAGTAGTAGGCTCCTCCGGTGTAGTAGGAGTCGTCGCCGACGGTGGCGTCTGGCTCCTGGGCTCCAGCATCTGGTTGCGACAACCAGGTAGAAAGGAAAGGGGAAAAAGGGAGAAAAGCAACCGTGAGTACTCATCCAAAGTACTCGCAAGCAAGGAGCTACACTACATATGCATGGGTATATGTGTAAAGGGCCATATCGGTGGACTGAACTGCAGAATGCCAGAATAAGAGGGGGATAGCTAATCCCGTCGAAGACTACGCTTCTGGCCACCTCCATCTTGCAGCATGTAGAAGAGAGTAGATGGTAAGTTCACCAAGTAGCATCGCATAGCATAATCCTACCCGGCGATCCCCTCCTCGTCGCCCTGTTAGAGAGCGATCACTGGGTTGTATAAGGCACTTCGAAGGGTGTGTTTTATTAAGTATCTAGGTCTAGTTGTCATAAGGTCGAGGTACAACTCCGGGTCGTCCTTTTACCGAGGGACATGGCTATTCGAATAGATAAACTTTCCTGCAGGGGTGCACCACATAACCCAACACGCTCGATCCCATTTGGCCGGACACACTTTTCTGAGTCATGCCCGGCTGCGGAAGATCAACACGTCGCAGCCCCACCTAGGCACAACAGAGAGGTCAGCACGCCGGTCTAAATCCTATGGCGCAGGGGTCTGGGCCCATCGCCCATTGCACACCTGCACATTGCGAACGCGGCCGGAAGCAGACCTAGCCTAGCAGGCGTTCCAGTCCAATCCAGCGCGCGCCACTCAGTCGCTGACGTCACGAAGGCTTCGGCTGATACCACGATGTCGAGTGCCCATAACTGTTCCCGCGTAGTTGGTTAGTGTGTATAGACCAAATGGCCAGACTCAGATCAAATACCAAGATCTCGTTAAGCGTGTTAAGTATCCGCGAACGCCGACCAGGGCCAGGCCCACCTCTCTCCTAGGTGGTCTCAACCTGCCCTGTCGCTCCGCCATAAAGTAACAGTCGGGGGCCGTCAGGAACCCAGGCCCACCTCTACCGGGATGGAGCCAGCTGTCCTTTCAGCCCCCTCATCAAAACCACTTGCGGGTACTCAACGAGCCGACCCGACTTTAGTCACCACATGTGTCATGTATATAAAGTATATAGTATATACACGTGATCACTGCCCAAGTGATCACGGCCCGATAGTATAGCACAGCAGACGCACAAGAATGTAGGGCCACTGATGGAAAACTAGCATCCTATACTAAGCAAGTAGGATTGCAGGTAAAGGTAACAACAGTAGTAGCAAGGACAAGCTATGCATCAGGATAGGTTTAACGGAAAGCAGTAACATGCTACACTACTCTAATGCAAGCAGTATAGAGAAGAATAGGCGATATCTGGTGATCAAGGGGGGCTTGCCTGGAAGCTCCGCTGAAAGGGAAGAAGGGTCGTCGGTGACATAGTCGATCACAGGGACATCAACAGCGATCTCGGGGTCTACCGGAGAGAAGAGGGGGAGAATAAGTAAATACATAGCAAGCAAGAGCATAACAGGACAACAGGCAGAGCTAGACGTGTTCTAACGCGGTGTTGCACGATACCGACGAAGGGGGGTAACATCCGGGAATGCTTTCCGAAAGTTTGGCATTTTCGGACAGACGAACCGGAGGGGGGACGGTTGCAGGTTCGCTATGCTAGGGACGTGTGTGGATGAACGGACCGCGTATTCAGATTCGTCTCGTCGTTCTGAGCAACTTTCCTGTACAAAGTATTTTCGTCTGACCTACGGTTTATTTTATATTAATTTCCAAAGATTTAGCCATGTGCTGAAATTATTAAATAACTAATTCGAAAAATAAACATAAAAGAGCTGGGTGCACCCGGTGCAGTGCACCCAGCAGTGCACCAGGGGCTGACAGGTGGGTCAGGTGGCCCAGTTGACCCAGTCAACAAAGACTGGTCAACAGAGTGAATAGTGCATGCGGGTCCCGCATGTCAATGTCAATTTTAGTTTTAACATCTTTTAGTTAGCAGGAGGGGCCGTATGTAATAGACACATTAGGTTACCTAGTTAAGCCTAAATTAAATTAAGTTAATTAAGCAAGTAATTATTATTTATACATTTTCTGTTCTCTTTTTTTGGCGTGGGGCCCGTTCGACAGTGTCACAGAGGCCTTAGCGGGGCGGGCGCTGGTTGCGGGCGCCCGAAGGGACGAACCCAGGCGCGCGGGCGAAGGCCGCCGAGGCACGGCGAGGCGCCGGCCAGGGCAAGCGCGGGAGGCGCGGCATGGAGGAGGCCCGCGGGCGGCAGTAGGTGGCGAGGAGCAGCAGGGCAAGGCCGCAGGCGCGGCCGGCAGCGGGCAGCATCGCCGGTAGGGGCGGGCGCACGCACGGGGCACAACCCAGGCGTAGCCGGTGCACGGACAAGCGGGGCCACGGGCGCATGGGGGCGCGTCAATGGTCGCGACAACCGCGACGAGGGCGCACGACGACTGCGGCGTCGGTGAGAAGAACGGGCGGCGTGGACAACAGCCTAAGCCGGTGAATCGAGGAGAGGGAAGAGGAGGACGGACGGCGGCTCACCCCCATTGCAGGGGAACACCGGCGAGGCTCGGTGGAGCCGCGGTTGAGGAGGAGGTCGAGGATGGCGCGGGTGATGAGGACGAGGCGGCGGGACAACATCGGGGCGAGGTGGCCTCGGTGATCCGGCGACGTCACGCCGTCGGGGAGGCGGGGTCCCGATCTAGAACGAGGGGGCGAAGGAGAGGGGCGATGACGTCCGGTGAGGACTGGCGGCAGCGCGGGTGCAAGGCGTCGGGGGCGGCGGTTGCCACCGACGGGATCCGCGCGGGGGAGGGAGAGAGAGGTGGGTGAGATCGAGGGGAGTGGGGGAGCGAGTGGTGGAAGTGGGGGTGTGGTGGTGGATCCGGCTAGGGTTCGAGGAGGCATGGGGGGTTAAGCGGGGAGAGGTGGGCCGGCCGGGATGGGCTGGCCGACTGGGCCGGCCAGTTGGCTAACTGGGCCGGTTGGCCCAGGGGTTCGTTTTCCTGTTTTTTTACATTTTTATATTCTGTTTATTTAATCTTTCAAATTGTTTTAGTTCTGTAAATCATATAGTTAGCACCTAAATTAGTATTACTAATTAGGCCACTGCCATAATTATTTTGGCACACTAGTAATTTAGTTATATTATTATAACTTTATAAAAGGAACTAAATTAATTGTTTTGCCCTAAGCTTTGGTTATTTTAGTGAATTTAAATATTATAAGAAATGTTGGTTTCTCCACCATTATTACTCATGAATTATTCGGCAACACCCCAACATTACAGTTTTAATATTTGAAAATATTTTATTGTTTGCTTGATTTTGAATTTGAACTCGAACCGGTTTCGAACTAATGCGAGATTAGCAACAGTAATCGAGGTGACGTGGCATCATTAACGTGGGATTACTGTAGCCTAATTATTCGGGCGTCACAATTCTCCTCCACTACAAGAAATCTCGTCCCAAGATTTAAGAGGTAGTGAAAGGGGGGAAGGTTTAGTTACGAAATTCTAACGGATCTTCTCGGCCTTGGTTACTCTTCTCGAAGAGGTCGATCCATTAAGTTGATGCCTTCATTTCTCTTCTCCAGGTCATTATGATGAAGTTGCCGTCCTTCCTTCAGGATCTTCACCGTACTTACAAAAGGTTAAGAGCGGAAAACTCTATAAGGACGGATTCTAACAGGATTGAGCATCAGACGGTTAACTCGGGGGAAGAAGCATAAGTGTCTCTCGAATTGAAACTTAAGAAGATATCTAGAGCAAGGTAAGAAGGTACCATGAGAAGTTTCAAATGGATAGGTAATGGTTCGATGTCTGAAACCAAGTGCGAAAGGGGTCCAGAGCAACGAGATTAAGTATTGCGTCTGTTACGAAAATAGATCACTAGGAAGGTGGCCCATGAATTACATAGGAGGCCACGCGCGAGGAACAACCTTGGGAACAGGGGGTGTATAGGAGAGTCAGGTTTCGATCCTGTGGAACTGTGGGTTATGGGCCCACAATGTGGGTTAAAATTAGAAAGGGGGCTGACATGTTGCACGGTCATGATAGCAAGGCATGTCGGAGGGTAGCCTGCTAGCTATGTTGGCAACAACGTTGGTACCAAGGGCGAGGGACGAAGAGAACCATTTTCATGCTCGTTGAACGAGGCGGACCAATAGGCAAGGTTCTCGTCCATCGGTGGCTACCGGAATGTCATCAACAATAGTAATAGGGTCTTATTGACAGAGTAGTACACCGAGGTGTTTACATAAGCAGTGAATTATTACTGCTTAGATCATATAGATCACAAGAAAGATTAAATAAAATAATGGAAAGGAAAAGGGTGATCATCAGATTAAACAGAACAATGGAAAGGAAAATGTGTTTAAACACATATTTCAGGGGTATATCCTTCCCAAGGACAATGGTTAGAAGAGAACCATTTAGGTTAGGGAAGAGGAAGTTCATGACATTACCCAAACAACGGTGTTTGAATAATTGATAACGAAAATTTAGCATTGTGCTTCAAATGTTTTTATTGAAGATCGGAGTACCACAGACATGCTTCGAGATAGCATTGACATGGTCATTAGGTAAGAACAGGCTATGGATACACAAAGGATCCATCAGGAACAACTTATAGAGTAAGTCATACAATTTCCTCATGGAAGAATAGCTAACCTTGCTAAAAAGGAAAACTTATAACAATAGGTCCTCCGGCCAGGTGTGTTAGGCATGACGTCACCTTACCGGGTCATAAATAGACCAATGTTATAACTCTTGGAAATATGTTCCAACCATCATATCTGACCGAGATTCAGATCTGATTGGTGTCCGGATAACTCAGACTTAGGATGCCTGAGAAGAAAAGGTGTGGCACAATTTGACGAGATGACATTGTAAGATTCTCGGGAAATGAACTATGGAAGCGAGTTCCGAAACAAGAGTCCATCAGTATACCAACGAGAGGATGAGGAGGTGGCTGATTGACTCAGCGACAATCCATTGAGATTTCCAAAAGATGGATTTCCACAACTATGTGACCAAGGAGATAACATTAGCTAGATCGAATGACTTAATGATATATGCTCGAGGAAAACATACATAGTTAAACATTGGTTGATGTGCACCCGAAATATGGGCCAGGTAGCACAATCAATGTTCGAATGATGATTCATTAAGCCATAGACGTAGAATGAAACTATAGACCAATAACTTCAAAGCAATAGGGTTGCTAGAAGTTTAGAATTTACACATCACAGACCATTTGTCGGTATTTCGTTTAGAAACAACACGGGGACCAAGAAAGAATGGTGATGGCGAGAAGTAACACTGTACCAAGAATTCTTAAGAGGTGGAGTAATGCTCACGACATTCTTGACATCAAAGATGGTAATACTCCACGGTAGAACATAACATAAGTTGGATAGCAGGGAAATCAGGATACAACACAAAATATGAACAAGTTTGTGTTGGGGGGAGGCAAGAATGTTGTCGATGATAACACAATTCATCGAGGGGCAAGGATGGTATTTCTCATCCTGAATTTCAACACACAACTTGGAAGAAGTCAAATTGTTGACAATGATCACGACAAATTTGTCGAGAGGTTTTCAAGAAGATGTAATTGATCGATGATGACATCAAGTCAGAGGAATGATGAAAGCGAAAGGTTATTGGAACCACGGTTAGGACACAAACTCGAAATCAAGTTTGCTGTTCAAGGAGAAGTGATATGACGAGGAAGATTGACGCAAGATTAGCTCACTGTCGAAATTTGTGCGCTGGGAAGGTCCAGGTAGCACAGTTAAAATTCAGCACGATAATGATGTAGCCAATCAGGCTAGGAATGACGTGATCGGGTACAAACTCATAAGTCAAGAAGATTACTAAGAGTTGTTCAATCGCAGTGCGGACTCGATTCAGTTATCGGTGATTTTGAGTGTTTAAAAACTCGATGCCCGTGAAAAATTGGAATCAATGAGAATGTAGCACTTGATGGAGAACTCATAATAAGTTATGAAGTTTGGTGATAATCTCGAGATACCGGGGGGGTAATACTCGACGACAAACCAAAGTAGAGGTTGGACTGGGGTATTGCTCTGCAGAAGACAAGTGCTTAACTTGTACGAGAAATGGTATTTAAAGGAGAACATGGTCGGAACCACGATTGCAAAAGGCCAGATCCCAGATATAAGATGAACTTATACCAACGGAATAATTAATTTAAGAGAAGCTTTAATGATAAGATTTACATCATGTCCATGGGCATGAACACAAAGTTCAAGGTCGACTCCCACTTCTTTAATGCATAACCTTTCATTCACTTCTCGCCTTGATAAAGGCATTAGTGTTGAAAGTTTTACCTGGTGAAATACCAGATGAGTATGACTCGTGAAAACTTCCGAGTTCACACATATTAAGGAAGGCATAGGTTCAACCCGTCATGGTATCGTGGAAACATATACCACAAGCTTCAATAGTAAATACCACCAGCTTGAAAACAGAGCATGGTTGAGAAAACAGAGGATACAATTTACCAAAGGCATGGTGTATCAGGGGAAGAACTCAAGGTTTTGAGAATATGCAGGAACGGTCGGATAATAATCCACCAAAGGATCTGGTGGACCGCAAAGAAACTAATTTGAGTATATATGTTCAGCCAGAAGAAGAAATAATGCCAAGGCATCGGATTATAGAAAAATCTGGATAATTCGAGACCTTAAATGCAAGGAATTATGATTTCCAAATTGGGGGATCAAAAGCAGATGCTCTGATCAAAAGACAAGTTGAATAGAATTAGAGGCACAAACGGTGGCAATTTGATTGGTCGACAACCAGCTCATGTTCAAAATGACGTCCGAGCCGGAAGGATGAATTCTAGGATCTGATTGAGGATTGCGAGCATTCGCAACAAATTGAATCAACGGAGTCAAAATGATAATGACAAGAGATGCTTATAAGATTACGAGACTTAAGATTAATCATAATGCAAGTAAGCAAGAATTTCAAGAGCAAAAAGGCTCCTGAGGATTTTCGGAAGATCGAATGGTATTTTGAATACTTTTGTGAAATACTTGAATCAACTAAGGATGAGCGGATACTCGGTAAGTGCGAGAATTATCCGTAGGGGTATTCAGGTGACAAAGAACAGCAAGGCAGTAACCTCAAGTATTCTCGGAACAACAGAGATAATTTCGGGGTATCTTGTAATAACAAGATCAACTGGGAAACATTGTATGAATGGCGAGTATACGCGGTTATCCATAGGAGTTTATCGATGAAAGGGAATTGCAAAAGCGATGAACACAAGTTCTCGGGTTATCAGCGGAGAGTATCTTTAGGGTCTTCACGTGCAGCAGACGATCATCAGTAATAAGGGGCTCTCCGGGTGAAAGTGATAACGAGATCCTAATGTTAGATTTAGCAAAATTCACTAAACCCGAATAGAAGAGAGATCAGAGTCCCAGACTATAGACAAGGAGTAAAAGATCCTAATACCACCCAATGGCGACGTGGGCCCGTAAGACACACAACCATGTTAGTAAAAGTTTTTGCAATGTCTAGACTCGACTTCGGCCAAGGAGTTGGAAAGGGGGATTCCTACAGGCAGTCGGCTCTGATACCAACTTGTAACGCCCCCGATTTGACCGTACACTAATCATGCATGCAAACGTGTACGATCAAGATCAGGGACTCACGGGAAGATATCACAACACAACTCTAAAACATAAATAAGTCATACAAGCATCATAATACAAGACAGGGGCCTCGAGGGCTCGAATACAAGTGCTCCATCATAGACGAGTCAGCGGAAGCAACAATATCTGAGTACAGACATAAGTTAAACAAGTTGCCATAAGATGGCTAGCACAAAAGTAGCAACGATCGAAAAGCACAGGCCTCCTGCCTGGGACCTCCTAACTACTCCCGGTCGTCGTCAGCGGGCTGCACGTAGTAGTAGGCTCCTCCGGTGTAGTAGGAGTCGTCGCCGACGGTGGCGTCTGGCTCCTGGGCTCCAGCATCTGGTTGTGACAACCAGGTAGAAAGGAAAGGGGGGAAGAGGGAGAAAAGCAACCGTGAGTACTCATCCAAAGTACTCGCAAGCAAGGAGCTACACTACATATGCATGGGTATATGTGTAAAGGGCCATATCGGTGGACTGAACTGCAGAATGCCAGAATAAGAGGGGATAGCTAATCCTGTCGAAGACTACGCTTCTGGCCACCTCCATCTTGTAGCATGTAGAAGAGAGTAGATGGTAAGTTCACCAAGTAGCATCGCATAGCATAATCCTACCCGGCGATCCCCTCCTCGTCGCCCTGTTAGAGAGCGATCACCGGGTTGTATCTGGCACTTGGAAGGGTGTGTTTTATTAAGTATCCAGTTCTAGTTGTCATAAGGTCGAGGTACAACTCCGGGTCGTCCTTTTACCGAGGGACACGGCTATTCGAATAGATAAACTTCCTTGCAGGGGTGCACCACATAACCCAACACGCCCGATCCCATTTGGCCGGACACACTTTTCTGAGTCATGCCCGGCCGCGGAAGATCAACACGTCGCAGCCCCACCTAGGCACAACAGAGAGGTCAGCACGCCGGTCTAAATCCTATGGCGCAGGGGTTTGGGCCCATCGCCCATTGCACACCTGCACGTTGCGAACGCGGCCAGAAGCAGACGTAGCCTAGCAGGCGTTCCAGTCCAATCCGGCGCGCGCCACTCAGTCGCTGACGTCACGAAGGCTTCGGCTGATACCACGACGTCGAGTGCCCATAACTGTTCACGCATAGTTGGTTAGTGCGTATAGACCAAATGGCCAGACTCAGATCAAATACCAAGATCTTGTTAAGCGTGTTTAGTATCCGCGAACGCCGACCAGGGCCAGGCCCACCTCTCTCCTAGGTGGTCTCAACCTGCCCTGTCGCTCCGCCATAAAGTAACAGTCGGGGGCCATCAGGAACCCAGGCCCACCTCTACCGGGATGGAGCCGGCTGTCCTTTCAGCCCCCTCATCAAAACCACTTGCGGGTACTCAACGAGCCGACCCGACTTTAGTCACCACATGTGTCATGTATATAAAGTATATAGTATATACACGTGATCACCGCCCAAGTGATCACGGCCCGATAGTATAGCACAGAAGACGCACAAGAATGTAGGGCCACTGATGGAAAACTAGCATCCTATACTAAGCAAGTAGGATTGCAGGTAAAGGTAACAACAGTAGTAGCAAGGATAGGCTATGCATCAGGATAGGATTAACGGAAAGCAGTAACATGCTACACTACTCTAATGCAAGCAGTATAGAGAAGAATAGGCGATATCTGGTGATCAAGGGGGGGCTTGCCTGGAAGCTCCGCTGAAAGGGAAGAAGGGTCGTCGGTGACGTAGTCGATCACAGGGACATCAACAGCGGTCTCGGGGTCTACCGGAGAGAAGAGGGGGAAGAATAATTAAATACATAGCAAGCAAGAGCATAACAGGACAACAGGCAGAGCTAGGCGTGTTCTAACGCGGTGCTACACGATACCGACGAAGGGGGATAACATCCGGGAATGCTTTACGAAAGTTTGGCATTTTCGGACAGACGAACCGGAGGGGGGACGGTTGCAGATTCGCTATGCTAGGGACGTGTGGTGGATGAACGGACCGTGTATTCAGATTCGTCTCGTCGTTCTGAGCAACTTTCATGTACAAAGTATTTTCGTCTGACCTACGGTTTATTTTATATTAATTTCCAAAGATTTAGCCATGTTCTGAAATTATTAAATAACTAATTCGAAAAATAAACATAAAAGAGCTGGTCAACAGAGTGAATAGTGCATGCGGGTCCCGCCTGTCAATGTCACATGTGTTATTTCAGTTTTAACATCTTTTAGTTATCAGCAGGGCCCGTATGTAATAGTCACATTAGGTTACCTAGTTAAGCCTAAATTAAATTAAGTTAATTAAGTAAGTAATTATTATTTATACATTTTCTGTTCTCTTTTTTTGGCGTGGGGCCCGTTCGACAGAGTCACAGAGGCCGTAGCGGGGCGGGCGCTGGTTGCGGGCGCCCGAAGGGACGAACCCAGGCGCGCGGGCGAAGGCCGCCGAGGCGCGGCGTGGAGGGGGCCCGCGGGCGGCAGTAGGTGGCGAGGAGCAGCAGGGCAAGGCCGCAAGCGCGGCCGGCAACGGGCAGCATCGCCGGTAGGCGCGGGCGCACGCACGGGGCGCAACCCAAGCATAGCCGGTGCACGGACAAGCGGGGCCACGGGCGCACGGGGGCGCGTCAACGGTCACGACGACCGTGACGAGGGCGCACGACGACTGCGGCGTCGGTGAGAAGAATGGGTGGCGTGGACAACAGCCTAAGCCGGTGAATCGAGGAGAGGGAAGAGGAGGACGGACGGCGGCTCACCCCAGTTGCAGGGGAACACCGGCGAGGCTCGGTGGAGCCGCGGTTGAGGAGGAGGTCGAGGACGGCGCGGGTGATGAGGATGAGGCGGCGGGACAACATTGGGGCGAGGTGGCCTCGGTGATCCGGCGACGTCACGCCGTCGGGGAGGCGGGGTCCCGATCTAGAACGAGGGGGCGATGACGTCCGGTGAGGACCGGCGGCGGCGCGGGTGCAAGGCGTCGGGGGCGGCGGTTGCCACCGACGGGATCCGCGCGGGGGAGGGATAGAGAGGTGGGTGAGATCGAGGGGAGTGGGGGGAGCGACTGGTGGAAGTGGGGGTGTGGTGGTGGATCGAGCTAGGGTTCGAGGAGGCGTGGGGGGTTAAGCGGGGAGAGGTGGGTCGGCCGGGATGGGCGGGCCGACTGGGCCGGCCAGTTGGCTAACTGGGCCGGTTGGCCCGGGGGTTCGTTCTCCTGTTTTTTTACATTTTTATATTCTGTTTATTTAATCTTTCAAATTGTTTTAGTTTTGTAAATTATATAGTTAGCACCTAAATTAGTATTACTAATTAGGCCACTGCCATAATTAGTTTGGCACACTAGTAATTTAGTTATATTATTATAACTTTATAAAAGGAATTAAATTAATTGTTTTGCCCTAAGCTTTGGTTATTTTAGTGAATTTAAATATTATAAGAAATGTTGGTTTCTCCACCATTATTACTCATGAATTATTCGGCAACACCCCAACATTACAGTTTTAATATTTGAAAATATTTTATTGTTTGCTTGATTTTGAATTTGAACTCGAACCGGTTTCGAACTAACGCGAGATTAGCAACAGTAATCGAGGTGACGTGGCATCATTAACGTGGGATTACTGTAGCCTAATTATCTGGGCGTCACACACTCCCACGGTGCGCCATTACTAACTTGGCCCAAAAAATCCACCGAATGCACCCTTTTATTTTTTTTCAAAACTAGTAATGGCGCACCGTGTGTGTAGTGCGCCATTACTAGTTGAACTAGTAATGGCGCACCACTCCCACGGTGCGTCATTACTAACTTGGCCCAAAAAATCCACCGAATGCACACCCCCCTGGACCGCCTTTTCTGTTTTAAAAAAATAAAAGAAAATGATGGAAATATCAAAAAAAATAAAAAAAAATAAATTTCCCATGTGATATGTGGTCTACTTGTTGGGAAAATTTACAAATATGAATTTCGACTTTATTTGCAAAATCTCTCCGGAATTTGTAAAATGGGCATAACTTTTGCATACGAACTCAGATTAAAAAGTTTTTTATATGAATAATCATCTACTCGAAAAGTTACATCCGAATTTAATTGGGGGAACCCCGTTAAACATTTTCAAAATCCTCAAAAACATAACAGAAAAAGGTTACTGGGCTTTTAAGATCTAGAGGGGGAAAAATGGAAAAAAATTCAAACTTACTAGTGGCGCACCATGTGCTAGGTGCGCCACTAGTAACGGAAAAAAAATTGGTTTCGAACTTTTTTTTGGAATTCTTTTTCAAAAAATGATACGTAATATGACCGGGAAGTTTGAATTATTTTTCAAAATTTCATCATACTCATGAACATGAACAAAGTCCTAGACATCAACAAGGTTTAATAGGATTGATATGATAGATATATCAACAAGTGCCTGTTAAGTGAGGTGGTGCTGGGGTTGGATAGAACTACGAAGTTAAGCGTGCTCGGGCTGGAGTAGTGTGAGGATGGGTGACCTTCACTAGGAAGTTTGACCACCTAGTGCAATTTGACTTGAGATTAAGCATATTGACCCGAGATTAAGCCATAGTGACCCGAGATTAAGAAAAAAATAAAAAATTGAAAAAAAAGTCGGAATTTTTTTTGAAAAAAATGTTAGTAATGGCGCACTTCTATGTGGTGCGCCATTACTAAGTCAGATAGTAATGGCGCACCATGGGATATACTAATGGCACACTCCCTGGTGCGCCTCCATTAGTATTAAATTCTAATGGCGTGATGCTAGTGGCGCACCTGTAGTGCGCCATTAATAGCCAAAACAGGTGCGCCACTAGCAGGCCTTTTCCTAGTAGTGCCCCTTACTTGGGCTTATGCTTCTGTCACTCAAGCAACCCACTATAAGCGAATCATGAACGTATTGCAACACCCTATAGCAGGAATCCCTCACGCTTGCGCGACACGGAGGGCACAATAGGACAGCACCAAAATAAAACATACAACTCGTACCAATCTAGATCATCAATCAACCCAAAGACAAAGGATATCTACTCAAAACATCATACGATGGCAACACATCATTGGATCATAATATGTGGCATAAGGCACCATGTTCAAGTAGGGATTACAGCGGGGTGCGGGAGAGTGGACCGCGTAAAATAGATGAGGATGGTGATGATGATGTTGATGTTGATGAAGACGATCAACGCGGCGATGATTCCCCTCCCGATGGCAGTCCGGCGCCACCGAGAGAGAGGAGGAGAGGTTCCCCCCCCCTTGTACTTCCTCCTCCATGGCCTCCCCCCTAGATGGATAGAGGTTCTCCCTCTGGTCCTTGGCCTTCATGGCGATGATGGCCCCTCTGGGATCCTCCTCCATGGCCTCCGGTGATGATGCCCCCTCCGGCAGGGTGCCAGAGAGGGCCTAGATTAATTTCTCGTGGCTACAGAGGCTTGCGGCGGCGGAACTTCTGATCTAGGTTATTTTCTGGGGGTTCCTGTATTTATAGGAATTTTTGGCGTTGGTTTCACGTCAGGGGGGTCTCCAAGTCGTCCACGAGGCAGGGGCCCACGCCCAGGGGGTGGGCGCGCCCCTCACCCTCGTGGATAGACCGGGACTCTTCTGGCCCAACGCTTTTGCTCCAGGGGCTTCTTTTGGTCCATCAAAAATCAACAAAAATTGGCACGTCAATTGGACTCCGTTTGGTATTCCTTTTTTGTAAAACTCAAAAACAAGGGAAAACAGAAACTGGCACTGGGCTCTAGGTTAATAGGTTAGTCCAAAAAATCATATAAAATAGCATATAAATGCATATAAACATCTAAGATGGATAATATAATAGCATGAATACTTCATAAATTATAGATACATTGGAGACGTATCAGCATCCCCAAGCTTAATTCCTGCTTGTCCTCGAGTAGGTAAATGATAAAAGAAATAATTTATGAAGTGTGAATGCTAGCAGGTGCACAAGTTTTGATCAATGATAATTTCAATCACCTTTTCTAGCATCATTATATGTCATAACAGTAGCTCATCTCATAAAACTTTTCATGATCAAGTAACAAACTATTCACATGTTAAAGTATAGATTATAAACTTTCTTGAAAACTAACAAACAGTGCTCTTAGACATCAAACAATTGCAATTCATCTTATTTTCAGGAAGGGTCTATGTTAGAGCTTTGATTTAGCAAACTCCACATACTCAACTATCATTTAGTCTTTCGCAATTGCTAACACTCACGTGATATTTATGGGTTCAAAGTTTTAATCGGACACAGAGAGAGATATGGGCTTATAGATTCGCCTCCCAACCTTTTACCTCAAGGGTAATGTAAACAATAATAGTTCATGATAACTTACATCCAATTGGATATATATATCAGGATCTTTCCAACACAATGTGCTTGCCAAAGGATAAAATGTAAAAAGAAAAGGTGAAGATCACCATGACTCTTGCATAAGGTAGAAGATAAAAGTAAAAGATAGGCCCTTCGCAGAGGGAAGCAGAGGTTGTCATGTTCTTTTAAGGTTGGATGCACAAAATCTTAATGCAAAAGAATGTCACTTTATATTGCCTCTTGTGATAGAGACCTATATTATGCAGTCCGTCGCTTTAATTTCTTCCCTATCACAAGTTCGTATAAAGCTTATTTTCTTCGCACTAATAGATCATACATATTTAGAGAGCAATTTTTGTTGCATGCACCGATGACAACATAGTTGAAGGATCTTACTCAATCCATAGGTAGGTATGGTGGACTCTCATGGCAAAACTAGTTTAAGGGATATTTGGAAGCACAAGTAGTATCTCTACTTGGTGCAAAGAATTTGGCTAGCATAAGGGGAAAAGGCAAGCTCAACATGTTGAATGATCCATGACAATATACTTTATTTCGGATATAGGAAAATATAACCCATTACGTTGTCTTCCTTGTCCAACATCAACCTTTTAGCATGTCATATTTTAATGAGTGCTCACAATTACAAAAGATGTCCAAGATATTATATTTATATATGAAATCTCTCTTTCTTCAATATTCTTTCATGAATTGTTCAAGTGGCCAATTATGAGTTTGCTAACCTTCAATAAGTTTACTACCTATACTTATTATGTGTGAAGTCATTACTCCCCATGTTATAAGCCTATGAAACATATATAAATTCAGATTTATGATATTCAATGCATTCAACCATTTACTCATAGGATATACGTGAAGCACGTGAGTAAATGACAAACTACTCCAAAAATATATAAGTGAAGAACACTAAGTAGGCAAATAATTAACTAGCCATGGGAGGATTCTTTTTCATTCAAGATTTCAGATTCAATGATTTTATTCAAACAGCAAGTAAAATGAAAATACGCTCCAAGCAAAACACACATCATGTGACGAATAAAAATATAGCTCCGAGTAAGGTATACCGATAGTTATGAAGACGAAAGAGGGGATGCCTTCCGGGGCATCCCCAAGCTTAGGCGCTTGAGTCTTCCTTGAGTATTACCTTGGGGTGCCTTGGGAATCCCCAAGCTTAGGGTCTTTCCACTCCTTATTCTCCTCATATCGATATCTCAACCTAAGCCTCAAAACTTCAATCACATAAAACTTAACGAAACTTCGTGAGATAGGTTAGTATGATAAAGAGTAAACCATTCACTTCGGTACTGTCAAAGACAAGGTTCATAATTGTTCTCACACAATTCCTACTGTAACATATCATCTATTATCTGTCTATTATATATAAAAAGTATTTGATGGGATCACTAGAAAAAAGAGAATATTTTAGAAAATCTCACAATAATTACAAAGATCTGACCGCTTAATTCGTACGGAAAGAAAACATGACTGCTCGATGGAGCAATTTTTTTCACAACATAATTCAGTGAAAATTACCCACCAATGCCATTATGTAAAATAACTTTTCAACATAATAAGAGAAGAAAAAAACTTACCTCTCTTTCTCAATGACTCACGAGCCTTCCTGATGTTAAAAAAGACTCGCGAGCCTTCCCAGTTAAAAATAAAATAAAACTCCACAGCCCATCTTCTCTCCTATCGATGAACAACACAACTGATCCTTAAAAAACTCCACAACCCATCTTCTTGTCCCATGCCAGCCGACAGGTGATTCTCTTGCGCACACCTAGGTCGAAGCATTAGCAGCTCATGGTATTCTCTGTGTAAGATTAGAAAGCTATATGGTGTTTTCTGCAGGTCATGGTGGTATGCACACAGCAATCTAGCGGGCATGGTCAAGATGGTGATGGCGTTCTTTGCATACAGATTAATAGGTCATGTTATGCCTAGCTACAACAATCTAGGAGGCATGGTCAGATTAACAAGTCATGGTGTCCTCCGTACAACAATCTAGCAGGCATGTTTAACAGTTTAAGACGTCCTATTGGCCAGCAGCAGGAGAAAGGTCACCTCAATTCCCCGCCTGAGATCCTATATGTATCCTTATACCTAGCTTGCTTTGGCTTCGATCAGCAGACGGATTAAATCATGGATGCACTGATCTCAATTCAGCATGACTAAATCGGCCGGCAAATCAATGTTCAACGCCACAAAATCATTGGCGCGTAGCACCATGACGCCAACTTCTCCGCATCCTTCGCTGTTGGAGCAGCTGCTTCCGAATCCCTCTCTCACACGTATGACTAATAAGGATCATAGCGCATTAGCGCCCCAAGTCTCCTTGAACTGTTGATGTTTAAATTAGGTTTATACGGTGCTGAAAAATATCTGGACTACTAGATGAAGCACTCATGTGGTTGCTTCGCATAATGGATCAAGCCAGCCTACAACATGCACATCTAGCCGGAAACCAATCAGCTAATGTCTGAACTTTCACATCTAACCTGAATCCATCAGGGTGTATCCAATCTATTGGTGTGTGTACGTGCTTCGGCCTTGTTAGAAAGCTATCTTCCGGGAGCAACGCACCATCCGGCACCGAAGGAGGTAACAATGGAGAAAAGAGACGAACTATAGAACAAATTTGCACTCATCGTATAAGAAAGAGGTAAGACGGAGCAGAGAGACCTGCTATGGAACAATTTGTCGCTCATGGTACGTGCTGACCTGTAGGTACCTGGCCGGGATCCCCTATCTACTTGGCAAGTACTACCCATGGTTCGTGTGGAATTGATGATGGTAAGTACTCTACTTTACAAGCTCACGAAATTGGATTTTTCTAAGACTGCCGTGGACTATTAATGTCCATGGCATAATACAAAATATAGTGCCTAAGTGCTAGTAGGATGATTGGCAAGCCAGAATGCAGTTTATAATTCTAATAATATATGGGTTTGCTTTGATACATAATTTTGATGCACTGCCACTTAATTAATAAAAGAAGACTTCATGCTTGCTTTCATAAAAAAATAGTTGTTCTCACATTTAAATAATAAAATAAGAAATTGTTGTAAACCGATTTATGTACAGACACAATTTTATTTCTTACTAAAATCATTCCTTTTGCATTAATTTACTCAAGTTATTTCAAGTTTAGTTCATCATTGATGTGGCATTTCAATATTATACTTCACCGAAATATTCTATCGGCATATAAATTTTACTAACATAGAAGTAATCCGGTGTAAATTGCACATATGAAATCAATCAGCTGATGTGTGCACTTCAGCATCTAGCCTGAATCCATCAGGGTGCCCCCAATCTAGATTGGTGTGTTTACGACCTCGGCGGGAAACTATCGTCTGGGAGCAATGCAGGATCAGGCTTCTGTCAAGTACCAACAGCCTTCGAATCCGGCAGCGAAGGAGGTAACTATGGGGCAAAGAGACGATCTACCAAACAACTTCGCACAAATCGCACAGACGTACACGAAGGAGGTAAAACGGAGCAGAGATACCAGGTATGGAACAACTTGTCGCTCATCGTACGTGCTGACCTGCAGGTACCTAAAGGGAATCCTGGATCTACTTGGCAAGTACTACCCGTGGTTCATGTGGAATTGATGATGGTAAGTAGTCTGCTTTAGAAGCTCATGACATTAGATTTTTATAAGACTACCGAGAAATATTAATAGCCATTGTTCTATACTTTTGAAAGGCAAGCTAATAATACGTCATATAGTACCTAAGGGCTATGATGACCGGCAAGCAAGAATGCAGTTTACAGTTTTAATACTGTATTGGTTTGCTTTGACTCATAACTTCGATGGAGTGCCATTTAATTAATAAAAGAAAGACTTCATGCTTGCTTTCATAAAGAAATAGTTGTTATTACTTTTAATTGATAAAACAAGAAATTGTTGTCATCCCATTTATGTATAAATACAGTTCTAATTCTTACTAAAATCCTACCTTTTGGATTAAATAGCAAAAGTTATTGAAGTTTTAGATCATTTATGTGGAAATTCAATATTATACTTCACCGAAATTTTTTACCTGTATATAAAGTTTACTAACATAGATGTAATCCAGTGTTAATGCACATATGTTTATTAACAGTGCAAGTAACCTTGCTTGATGTATTTTTCTTGAATTCATTCCAGTCGCTCAGTTATGTGATGATATAACAGTAACATAGGGTCACTGTTTAGGGGAAGGATTTGTTTGTTTGATCATCTACTCAGTTCTAGATGATCATGCAGGAGCATTATTATAGGAAATATCAATTACAATGAGAGTTGTGAAGGCATTTTCCTTTTGACCAATAATATCACGTGCATTTACATCTTTACAATAAAAACCTTATTTGCCCGACTTTTGGTCAGAGACATTTAATCACTACAAAACTTGCTTTCTATGTGTGCTTTGTTCTTAAACTATTATTTATTTATTTTGTATATAGCGCCGACTAATTTCCCGAGAGTTGGAAATTATTTGAGTACAAGATTTTGAGAGCTAAATTATTACAAATACCACGTCCATAGAACTTCTTCACTACGTATATGCGGTTAGCCAAGTTTTAACCAAAATTATGATAGACTTGATATAGCTTTAGTTCTGATTCTAACATATTTGGTATATATGGAGAAACCATCCTACTAATCAACTCATTTTTTGATTATTTATATGAATATATGAAACATAAGCTCTTGAGACTAATTTCTTTTAGAGGAAATACACATCTGACATTTTATAGATTCTCATCACTTTTTTGAACTCCAACTTTTTTTTGTGATTTTTTCCTCACTTCCATCTTAATTAGTATGCACAATGGAACTCATATGATATGTTGTTCCTCCTCAATGAAAAAAATAGTTTTCATTAATTATTTATATTTTTATGTCGATCAGTAATGATCAGTGGATTCTATGTTGCAATGTTCAGTCTGTGCTTGGATAGATTATTATTTCTTAATCTAATGTTGGTTGTGTGTTGTAACTGTTTGGCCTTTTGGAACTTCTTTACGATGCTCAAATTTGTTCAATGAAATTTCTCTATACTAGTAGGAGGTCTAACAACACAGACCTGAGAGGAGAGGGGAAATATATGCTTGCATCAGACAACTTCCTAATTTCAGGACCTCAAACCCCAATTAACATGTTTCTACTACACACTATTGTGTTTATCTAAGTTATTTGTTTTGCTCGCAGCTACCATGTCTGTAATTTTTACTAGAATACTTTATAGTACATTGCACTACTTACAATTCTAATGCATGCCATTCATCCATTATTTGCAGATCGTCAGCTAATATACTTTTGGTTATACAACAGGTGAAAGCTTCATAAAGTTGGGCGGACATATTTCATTTGACATGCATTATTTGTTACACATTTCAACTAAGAATGTTTTCTTTTGTAGAAGCAATAATCTGGAAATAATCTAGATAACATAATAATGGATTTCAACTTTAGAAATGTCTGCTAATGTAACAATCTTATCTTAGAAAGATGATCAAAGTAAAACCACCGCTACGAAAAGATGTTTACTATTTGTTTTGCGTAGTTTTAACCTACAGACAACACGACCATACATATTGTCTTAAGTTCATGGTAGTTGGCTATTTTCAAGGATATTATAGAGTAATACGTATGTGGTCAACGGAGATTCTATACACACTTATAAATTTGATGGTTAGTACATAGATTCCTTGCTCATTTACCTGAGACAGCCTGTCATTTGTACCTAATATAAGGTGGAAGAACTACATTTAAGACACCTATGATCCTACGGTGTCTGGTGTTAGTAGCACAAGAATGATAGTTATGTCCACTCTGATAGTTGTTGGAGGAGATGGAGACGATACAATAGACATCACTTATCCCGTATAGTATACTATTTTGTGAAAGGGGTGTAAGGGATGCAAGTACCTGATACTAAAACCAGCATAATAGTATAGGCAGTGAAAAGAATGTAATCTCAAAATAGATTATTAAGATGATTATATATATTAAACATCTATGGATAAATCAATCCAAGGTTACTTGAATTACAACCTTATATTCATAATAAATTCTATACTTTTCACAATCAATTAATTTTCTATTATCTTTTTCCTAAGTAAAATGATGTAATACAAGTAAAGTTAACTTAAACACGATTTGAGTTTCTTATTGTGTATTATCTTAAAGATCGATTATCTATTAGGCGTGGGCTTAAGACTTAAGACAAGGTCTGTGTTTGAAATACGCTAGCGATATAAATAAGTTGTCTGTATTGCCAAAGATTAGCGATACTACCAATATAGTAATTCAAAGTCATAGATTCTACTAGCACCAATAAAAATTTATAAGTATGGAAGTTGTTGCATTCTGTAGGATTGCATCAGGTTTACTTTGGATTAAAAAAATTAATACTTATAGTAGATACCAAAGCCGGAGTATCTGAATGACTTTTACAATATACAAAATCTCTGATATCTAAAAAATATAAAAAAAACTGATGAGATTGCCCACGCAATGTGAAAACATATCAAATACAAATCTAGGTTGGCAAAAAAACAGAAATTTGTACATGTTACCACATTTGGTTTGAAATTTTTATAAATAAATCATATAATATGTTCTCATGATAAAATATTATGTTTCCATTGTAACTGAACTTTCTAAGACCTAGCCCGCGCATCGAGCGGGCCACTATTCTCGTTTCTACAATTTATATTGAGAAATATAAGCCATAGAAACTAGAAAACAAGCAAACTATGCGATGAAAACAGAATCTGTCAGAAACAGAATAGTCTGTAATAATCTGAACAGCAACCATACTTATGCTACTCCAAAAATTATGAAATAAATTGGTGGATGTGAGGAATTTGTCTATTAATCATCTTCAAAAAGAATCAACTGAAAAGCACTCTTCTGTAAAAAATGACAGCTAATCTCGTGAGCGCAAAGTTTCTGTTTTTTACAGCAAGATTACATTAACTTTCACCCAAGTCTTCCCAAAGGTCTTACATGGCACTTTATTGAAACAAAAGATATAAAACATGATTACTACAGTAGCTTAATCATGTAAACACACAAAAACAGTAAGGGTAAATATTGGGTTGTCTCCCAACAAGCGCTTTTCTTTAATGCCTTTTAGCTAGGCATGATGATTTCAATGATGCTCACATAAAAAATAAGAATTGAAACATAATGAGAGCATCATGAAGAATATGACTAGCACGTTTAAATCTAACCCACTTCCTATGCCTAGGGATTTTGTGAGCACATAATTTATAGCGATAAGAATCAACTAGCATAGGAAGGCAAACAAGTATAACTTCAAAACTTTAAGCACATAGAGAGGAAACTTGATATTATTGCAACTCCTACAAGTATATATTCCTCCCTCATAATAATTTTCAGTAGCATCATGAATGAATTCAACAGTATAACCATCACATAAAGCATTCTTTTCATGATCTATAAGCATAGAAATTTTTCTACTCTCCACATAAGTAAAATTCTTCTTATTCAGAATAGTGGGATCACTAATTCCTAAAGTTGACACTCTTCCAAACCCACTTTAGATGATAGTATTATTCATAATCCAAAATATATAAGTGAAGTTAATGGAGCATTCTACAAATAATATAGACTAACCAATATCCAAGCTCAAAATGTATAAGTGAAGCACACAAAGCATTCTATAAAACCATACTCAAAAGATTTAAGTGAAGCACAAAGAGCAATTCTATAAGATCGTACTTAAAAGATATAAGTGAAGCACATGAAGTATTCTATAAATCAATTAAAGGCTATCTCATACTAGCATGGTTCTTAAAGAAAAATAAAAACACAAAGGACAGAAATCATGTGAACAAAACAAAAACTGAGGTATACCGATAATTGTTGAAGAAGAAAGATGGGATGCCAACTGGGGCATCCCCAAGCTTAGATGCTTGAGTATCCTTGAAATATTTACTTGGGGTGCCTTGGGCATCCCCAAGCTTGAACTCTTGCCTCTGTTTTTTCTTCTCACATCGGTAACTCCTCGTTCTTCGAACACTTCATCCACAAAAAACTTTAACAAAAACTTTGTGAGATCCGTTAGTGTAATAAATCAAACTACCACATTAAGGTACTGTAATGAACTCATTCTTTATTTATATTGGTGTTAAACCTACTGTATTCCAAATTCTCTATGGTTCATACCCCCCGATACTAGCCATAGATTGATCAAAATAAGCAAACAACACACGCAAAACAGAACCTGTCAAAAACAGGACAGTCTGTAGTAATCTGGAGGTTTAGCAAACTTCTGTAACTCCAAAAATTATGAAATAAATTTGAACAATTTGTACAGAAGTAATGTGCAAAATGTTTCAGACCCATTTGACTTTCCAGTAAAAAAATTAAAATCATGCGCTACAACCAAAGTTTCTGTTTTTGTTCTGCACATAGTAAATAAGCAATCTAATCATCCTAAAACCCAAGCTTGGCATATTATTTTTATAATACAATGGATATATACAAGGGGATAATTATTTACAGAGAAACTTCCATGAAAATTTCTACATTGTTTCCGTGAGCATGAACACAAGTGCTCAAGGTCGAACCTCACTTCTTCAATGCAAAACTTTCCAATCACTTCTCTTTTTGAAAAACTTTTTTAGGCATGAGAGGCAAGTAATTTTTTTTTGGTATTTTCATTCTTAAATTTTTTTTATGTTTCACCCACAAATAAACAGAAACAAAAAGGGAAAACAAAATCTACTTAGTGAAGAAAGCAAACAACCACACACGAGAATATCAACCCCACGCTATTGCTCCCCGGCAACGGCGCCAGAAAAGAGCTTGATAATCCCCAAGTGCAGGGAATCATCGTAGCAATTCCCAAAGGTGGAAGTGATAAGTATGGAGTGTCAAACCCACAAGGAGATAAAGGTAAGATCAGTATTCTCTCAAGTCCTATCTGCCACTGATACGACTCTACGTACACCGAACGTTTGCTTCCAACTAGAAACGTGAAATAAAACTACGTTGTGGGTATGAAGAGGATAACTTTGCATGATATCGGAGAGCTAAAACATAAAAGTAAGTGTTGTTATCATTAAGTTAGAATATATTACTAAATATTATAAATAGCGAGTGTGGAATAATGATGGGTCGGTGTGCGGAATTATCCTAGGCAATTGTTAACAAGACCGGTAGTCGTCATTGTAATTTAATATGAGGGAGAGGCATAAGCTAACATACTTTATCTTCTTGGATCATATGCACTTATGATTGGAACTCTAGCAAGCATCTGCAACTACTAAAGATCATTAAAGTAAAACCCAACCATAGCATTAAAGCATCAAGTCCCCTTTATCCCATACGCCACAATCCCCTTACTCGGGTTTATGCTTCTGTCACTCAAGCAACCCACTATAAGCGAATCATGAACGTATTGCAACACCCTACAGCGGGAATCCCTCACGCTTGCGCGACACGGAGGGCACAATAGGACAGCACCAAAATAAAACATACAACTCGTACCAATCTAGATCATCAATCCACCCAAAGACAAAGGATATCTACTAAAAACATCATAGGATGGAAACACATCAGTGGATCATAATATGTGGCATAAAGCACCATGTTCAAGTAGGGATTACAGCGGGGTGCGGGAGAGTGGACCGCATAAAATAGATGAGGATGGTGATGTTGATGAAGACGATCACCGCAGCGATGATTCCCCTCCCGATGGCACTCCGGCGCCACCGAGAGAGAGGAGGAGAGGTTCTCCCCCTTGTGCTTCCTCCTCCATGGCCTCCCCCCTAGATGGGGAGAGGTTCTCCCTCTGGTCCTTGGCCTTCATGGTGATGATGGCCCGTCAGGGATCCTCCTCCATGGCCTCCGGTGATGATGGCCCCCTCCGGCAGGGTGCCGGAGAGGGCCTAGATTGATTTCTCGTGGCTACAGATGCTTGCGGCGGCGGAACTTCTGATCTAGGTTATTTTCTGGGAGTTTTTGTATTTATAGGAATTTTTGGCGTTGGTTTCACGTCAGGGGGGTCTCCGAGTCGTCCACGAGGCAGGGGCCCACGCCCAGGGGGGTGGGCGCGCCCCCACCCTCGTGGACAGCCCGGGACTCCTCTGGCCCAACTCTTTTGCTCCAGGGGCTTCTTTTGGTCCATAAAAAATCAACAAAAATCGACACGTCAATTGGACTCCGATTGGTATTCCTTTTCTATAAAACTCAAAAACAAGGAAAAACAGAAACTGGCACTCGGCTCTAGGTTAATAGGTTAGTCCCAAAAATCATATAAAATAGCATATAAATGCATATAAAACATCTAAGATGGATAATATAATAGCATGAATACTTCATAAATTATAGATACGTTGGAGACGTATCAGTTAGCATAAGCCTGCTCCTGAGGAATTAACGGTACCCTGTAGTTATTGTTGCAGGCGCGGTCGTTGTGGTTCCCCGTCGGCTCCTGGAAGGTCTCAACTCCTAGCGCCTCTTCTTCCCAACCTTCTCCGAGGAACGAGCCAGGGTCGTCTTCCGGCGTGTACTCTTGGTCCATCATGCGGGGCATGTAGGCTTCTGGGGCTGTTACCCCAAACACCTCGCCATAGTGACCCACACTCCATGTTGCCCGGCCCAGTGCGGCGTCCTGAGGATGATAGTGCGACATCTCGTTGGGACCATGGGAGGCAACGCTCATGCCCATGCTCATCGGAGGCGGCGTGGGGGCAACGGGGCCCCCGGCGCCACCGGTCGTCCCGGTGTCGATGAAGCCCCCAGGCACACCCGAGGGCGCGTGGTTGTGACGAGGCCCGCAGTGAGATCTAGTAGCAGCCCGAGGAGGAAGCAGATAGCAGAAGGGCGGAGCTCCCGATGCCGCCGCATCCATCAGCTCAGCGATGCGTTCCAGCAGTGCATCCCGGCCGCTCTCCATCAGTCGGCAGCGCAGCAACTCTCGCGCCACCGTGAGTGCTGCCCACATGTTCGCCTGCTCCCGCCGGGTGTGTGGCGCCGTTGCTGCGGCGTGGCTTGCGGCCCTTGCAGTGGCTCGCGCTTGTCGTGGAGTGAGGGTGGACGGCGCCTGGCGGCGCCGGCCGCGCCCAGCAGCGCTAGGTGGCGCTCGTGCCGCCTTGAGCGTGGGGTTGAGGTCTTCGTAGGTAGGTGGCGCCGCCCGAGCAGGCCAGGCTGCCCAGCGGTCGGAGTCGGCCCTCGGGTCACCGGACATCGGGACCGCGGAGCGTCGGCGGGTCGATTGGCGAGGAGGAGGCTCCGGTGCACCCCTACCTGGCGCGCCAAATGTCGAATCATGGGTTCCAGCAAAACCCTCAAGGTTCGAACACTGGGGTGCGCGCGGAGATTTCCTCCCTACCGATCCACGCCCTAGCTTGCTAAGATCTTGCGGACGAACTCGACGAACTCACAACACAAAAGACAGGAGATATATACTGGTTCGGGCCACCGTTGTGGTGTAATACCCTACTCTAGTGTGGTGGTGGTGGATTGCCTCTTGGGCTGATGATGAACAGTACAAGGGGAAGAACAGCCTCCTGAGGTTGAGGAGTTCTTATGCTCGGTGTGTGGCTAAGGATTGGGTGAGATGCCTCTGAATGAGTTCTCCCCTACGGTTGTGGCTAGCTCTACTTATATAGGCCCTGGTCCTCTCCCTAAATATTGAGCGGGAAGGGAGCCAACAACGGCCAATTTGAAAGGGGACAACTAGTACAGCTTATCCTGACAAAAGCGGTCTTCGCCTGCAAAAGGCTCTGGTGGTGACGCCGTCTTGGGCTCCATGGTGACCTCCGTCTTGCCGTCCTGCTGGTCTTGGTCTCGTTGCACTGATATGGAAACCTTTGCTTGATGCCTCGGTACTCCGCACCTGCGCTTGCCTCCTTAGCACCAAAGAGGAAACAAAGACACTGCACGCGCTAGCGCCCGCCTGGCGCCCGCCTGATCCTGATCGTCATAGCTCACGTCACGAGAACCTCGCGAGGTTTGCCTTGCCTTGATCTCTCCACTCCTCGCGAGACAGCCTGGTGAGGCCGCTCCTGAGGAGGTCTTGTGTCGTCCGCCTCGCGAGGCTTGGCCCCTCGCGAGGGTCTTGAATGCCTTGTCGATGACGATGGGCCGTCCAGGCCTGCTAGCACAGCCACGCTGTGGGCCGCAGGCAGGCAAGTCTGGGGATCCCCGTTCCCAGAACGCTGACAAGTTAATCTTTGATATCGTCCCTTTTCGCAGCGGCTATCATGCCCTGCTCGGATGAACCGCATTTGCTCGATTCAATGCGATGCCTCACTATGCTTATCTCAAGCTCAAGATGCCCGGACCACGCGGCGTCATAACAGTCTATGGATACACGGAACGCTCCCTCCGCACCGAGGAGCACACCGCCGGCTTAGCAGCAGAAGTACAGAGCGGCCTTTTCAAGCAGAACCTTAATTCGGCGGCCGAGCTCCCGGACACTATCAAGAGGGCCCGGACTATTCTGCAGCAGGACAGCTCAGCTCGTCAAGAGCTCGACTAGCAATTTGGCCTCCGTCCCAGTCCCGATCAAGTGGCGGCATGCGCACCGCGCGTACATAACTACGCACTCAAAATACCATGGGCATAGACGGAGGCATAACTAGCTTGTCATCCACAATACGGCTCGACCACTCCCGGACACATATACTTTCACTGTTTCCTTTTTCCTTTTTAGGTTTCTTTTCCACAGGCCTTCCCTGATGGCTTGATTGCAGGTCCTTTCGAAGGACAAATACACCAAGCCGGCAGTCAGCTTGGACGTAGAGGGGGATTTCTAGGTGGATTCTTTAAACGACCACTCTACCTGTTTTCAGGGCCCACACGCGGCTCTCCCTTGATTGTGGCATGTTAAATAGCCTATTGCTTATTGCACTATTTGTATCAATGCGCTTTGACATATTAATCAAATTATAATGGAAACAGTTTGCGGCCCAAATTTTAGGCCCCCGCTCATTACCTTTGCTCCTTTTCTGTTTTCCTTTTTCTATTAATAACTTTATCAGATAGCACCCATACACTGTGGTACATTTCAATTTGCCAGGGGCTTCATAGCGCCCCACACTATGGCAACAAAGTCCGAACACTTTTTACAGTATAGTTTGGCACCCGAATTTAGCACTATATGCATTGGCTCCGAATCATTTCTTTGGTCAATAGTTGGGTTGCCCGGCTCCTCTGCTTGCTACCTTACGTTCCGCTATATCGGCTAAGGTAGTAAAGGGAGCACTAGTGCGATTGTGCCCTAGTTTACCCGAAGGAGCACCTCAGTAGAGAAAGCCGAAAACTGACTGTCATGATGCGGCGAGAGCCGATCAGCTCTTCGGAGGTTTCAAATCATTAGAGATTTTTTCCGCATTACGTGAAGGATCGGTACTTACCCGATCAGGTGCTTATAGCATTCTAGTTCGGATACTAGGGGCTGCGCCCACATTTTTATTGTCAAACTCCTATGGCTAAGTGAGAGTGCTAAAGCCGCATAGTCTGATTGCCTGGTTCGTTGCGCTAAACACCTCCTTCAAGGACCAAACAATTTGATCAAGTTTGTTTAGCTTCCATCCCGAACACCCCCGTACTACCAACATGGGGGCAGAAGCCGACGACTGGCCAACTCCCAGATTTCATACAACACGGCCGCACAGGAGGTAAAAAACATTTTAAACATAACAAAATTTATATTACATAACAACTTTGTTTCATCATACAAGGCAGAGACAACATGAATGTATTCATTCAAAGATAATGTCTTTCGCACATTGCGTCGCCACAATGCGAGACCCCTCCAGGACGTCTTCAAAATATCGCTCGGGCGTGCGGTGCTCCTTGCCCTCAGGCGGCCCTTCGGTTACAAGCTTGACGGCGTCCATCTTCACCCACCAGACCTTGACGCGGGCGAAGGCCATGCGCGCGCCCTCAATGCAGACCGACCACTTGATGGCGTCCAGCCGAGGACATGCATTCACCAGCCGCTTCACGAGGCCAAAGTAGCTGCTGGGTATAGCTTCGGTAGGCCATAGCCGGATTATTAAATCCTTCATGGCCAATTCGGCCACCCTATGCAGCTCGACCAGCTGTTTTAGCTGATCGGTGAAGGGCACTGGATGTTCTGGTGCAAGGTATTGTGACTAGAATAGCTTCTCTGTTGAGCTCCCTTCTTCGGCTCGGAAGAACTCCGCAGCGTCTGACACACTGCACGGCAGATCCGCAAACACCCCTCGAGAACTCCGAATCCGGGTTAGTAAGACATACTTCTTATTCACATACTTGCTTTGCATACTAAACGCCTTACCCGTCGCAATCTTCTTGGCCTCCTGGATCTCCTGGAGGGCGCCCTGGGCCTCAACCCGGGCTTCTTCCGCCCTTTGGCGAGCCTTGGCGAGTTCGGCCTCTCGAGCCAAAACATTGCACTCCAGGACCTCGCATTTCTTCACAGCGTCCTGGAGCTCTTGATGGACCTCGTTAAGCCTGGCCTTGAGCTTCTTACGGGCGGCTTGCTCCTTGGCAGATTTTTCCTCGGCTTCGGCCAGGGCCTTTTTAAGGGCCTCGACCTCGGTCGTCGCTCCTACACATATCATAACACTACGATCAATGCACATCATCTATTCTTTTCGAATATATAGCAAGTCATTACATACCTTGGTGGTCTTCTAGCTGCTTCCTCGCTTGGCCGAGCTCCTCCTCGGCCCGCTCCAGTCTCTGCTTTAGTCCGGAGACTTCGGCAGCATGTGAGGTCGCGGCCAGCAATGATGCCTGCTCATTCATACAAGACACATTGTTAGTTTCCTGCAAAATGAATTGATCCTCTGTCCGGCCTTGCTTTCCGAACACCGGACAGTGTCTCAGGGGCTACTGTCTATATTGGGATTTTCTCTTTTGCGTCACTTACCTCAAAACATGTCAGCAGGCCGCTGCAGGCTTCGGTCAGTCCGCTCTTAACGGACTGAACCCTCTCAATCACTGTACCCATAAGGATGCGGTGTTCCTCCACAATGGAAGCGCCTCGTAGCGCTTCCAGAAGATTGTTCGGTGCCCCTGGTTGGACATAGGTCGGTGGGATAGGCACACCTCCTTCTTTCAAAGGAGGTTGCACGCCGGACTCCGGAGCCGTGTAGGTCTCTGGAACTGTATCCGGATTTGGGCCGAAGTGAACATGGACCCCATCGCCAGTCTCCATGGGGATCTGCTCTCCCATGTGTCCGGCGGTCGAGGTTTCGCCCTCTGTCGCCACCCTGATGGCCTCCAGAGACTCCCCCTGGCCTAGGAAGATTCTTCGTGATAGCACCTCGGCATCGCCCTTGGCCATGTGAGAGTAAGCGGCCGGCGGTGACTCGCTGGCCATCGCCTTTGAATCCAATGAGCCTCTTGATGAAGATCGCTGGGAGCTGTCGTGGGCCGGACTGCAATAACATAATTAACCATATTAATACCATAAAGAGGGGAAGCCGGATACAGGGATGCATCTGGGCTTTTTTTAGTACTTACGATGCGGCTAGGGGCTTGCTTCGGGGGGGGTCAATCTGGGCTGCTGTCGACGTCCCACGCGGAGTTATCCGCGAGGGGACCCTTCCCCCTCTTGGGCGCCTCCGCCTCCAGATTTGTGGAGGTCGCCCTCTTCTTCCTCCCCCGTTAGGGGGAGAGTTGCTTTCCTCCTCCTCGTCATCATCTTCGGCGGCAGAGGAGTGAGTCTTTTCTTCGTACATCACGTCCGAAGTGCCCTTACGGCGGGGGCCACCCCGGGCCCCCTTGGCCTTCTTCTTGGCCTTTTTCTCCGGTGGCTGATAGGGCACCGGGACCAGCATCTTCGCCAGGAGCGGGATGACTGGTTCTTCGGGTAGTGGAGTCGAACATTGAATCCACTCCGCCTTCTCTGTCCATACCTGAAAGGATAAATTAGCAAAGTTTAGTTACCCTCCTTGGACAAGCAAGTAGAGGGTACGCCTTGAGATGTGAAGGACTTACCGCATTGGCGGGGTGGGCAAGATCGTGCCCACGGTCCGAGTCTATGGCCGGCGGCTTCTCATCGCCCTTGAAGGGCAGCTTCCAGGCATCTTCATGAGTGGTTCCGAAGAGCCTCACCAAGGTTTGGTGCTTCTCCAGATCGAATTCCCATAAAGAGGAGGTTCGGCTTTGGCAGGGGAGGATCTGGCGAACTAGCATAACCTGGATCACGTCAACGAGCTTGATGTTTCTGTCCACCATGCTTTGGATGCGCGTTTGCAGCACCATCAGCTCATCCGACGAAGACCAATTTGGGCCCTTCTCCATCCAGGAGGTCAGCCGCATTGGAGCTCCAGACTTGAATTCGGAAGCCGCTGCCCAGGTGGCGTCACGGGGCTCTGTGATATAGAACCACAGCTTCTGCCACTCCTTGACAGTCTCCACAAACGTGCCTTTGGGCCATATGACCTTGGGCATCTTTCTCACCATGGCTCCTCCGCACTCCGCGTGTTGGCCATCCACCAACTTCGGCTTCACGTTGAAGATCTTGAGCCACAGTCCGAAGTGGGGCTGGATGCGGAGGAAAGCCTCACACACGACAATGAATGCCGAGATGTTGAGGAAAGAGTTCGGGCCTAGATCATGGAAATCTAGCCCATAATAGAACATAACTCCACGGACGAAAGGGTGAAGTGGAAACCCTAGCCTACAGACGATATGAGGGAGGAACACCACCCTCTCGTTGGGTTTCGGTGTAGGGACGACTTGCCCCTTGGCCAGAAGCCGGTGGGCGATCTCTTGGGCGCTGGAGCTCGAGAATGGAAGGGCAGAGGAGGAAAGAAGGTGTGGGTGAAGAAAGGGAATCCTTATCCCCTTATAAAGGCAGTGAATATCGAACGCCCCCCACTCGCCTATTCCCAAGGGTTGTGCAAATGGCACGGTTGGATTACCCACGCCCGTATTGATGAGAATCCCGCAATAAGGGGACACGATCTCTGCTTTGACAAGACGTGCCAATGGAAACCGCATCTCGAAACACGGAACAACTGACGAAAACGGTTCAAAATAATGAGCGGGCAGACGTGATGTCATCTTATGAAAAGTTGTCAGCGGATGGGACTCGTGAAATATTATACTCTCTACAGCTGTGTGTGTGGTATTTGTGTTGCGGATCTGGACACGTTCGTTGCGTTCGAATACTATCTTGGAACATTCGGAAAGGAGAACCCGCCTTGCAATGCCGAAGACAATCTGCGCGCCAGGCACCTCGTCATTCAAGCCTGGTTCAGGGGCTACTGAGGGAGTCCTGGACTAAGGGGTCCTCGGGCGTCCGTCCTGTTGGACATGGGCCGGACTAATGGCCTGTGAAGATACAAGACCGAAGACTCTCTCCCGTGTCCGGATAGGACTCTCCTTGGCGTGGAAGGCAAGCTTGGCGATCAAATATGAAGATTCCTTTCTCTGTAACCGACTTTGTACAACCCTAGTCCCCTCCGGTGTCTATATAAACTGGAGGGGTTAGTCCGGAAACGGATACAGTAATACAGGCTAGACTTCTAGGGTTTTAGCCATTACGATCTCGTGGTAGATCAACTCTTGTAATACTCATATTCATCAAGATCAATCAAGCAGGAAGTAGGGTATTACCTCCATAAGGGAGGGCCCAAACCTGGGTAAACATTGTGTCCCCCGTCTCCTATTACCATCGACCTTAGACGCACAGCTCGGGACCCCCTACCCGAGATCCGCCGGTTTTGACACCGACAGCGGCGTGTTGGGAGTGGCCCTCGGTGGCTCCTCCTGCTGCCGTTCTCCTCCTGCAAACCCGGCAAGGTCAGCATCAAGAATTCACACCCCAATGCTCATCAGCGAAGGAGTGAGTGATGAACTCACGCTGGGGGCTGAAGTGAGGGATGCGTCAGGGGCTGCTGTCCGGGCTGCTCTCCACCAACACCGGTGTACGCGAAGTACCCGCTGGGGGCTTGTCGCCCGTCGAGGCCTTGGCCCTCTTCGCCACCCTCTGGGCCAGCGTTTCCGTGTCCCTGTGAAGATAACATCAAATTAAAGGAGGATAACATGGGTGTAAGGTCAGGAGATGATGGGGGCCAAAATACTTACTCGTCCTCCACCTCCTCCTCCATTGGCTTCCTCTTCCTCTTCGGGCTAAAAGATCTGAGGTTGAATTCGGCCTCCAGGGTACTGTCCGAGGGAGGGGGAGAAGGAGACGGGGTCCGGCACCGCTTGGACGAGGAGGAGGCAGTCGCCGTCTTCTTCGCCACCATGGCCTTCACCGTCTTCTTCGCTGCCGCGGCCTTCATCGCCCTCGTCTGGCGCATGAGCTGCTCCTGAGCCGGTTGCCGCTACGCGGTCTTGCCGGGCCAGACCGGCTCACCCGAGCTGGCCCGCCGCAGGACGTGTTTCTTCCCCGCGGATGGAGGGTCGTCCGCTTCGGCTTCCTCTTCGGGCGACTCGTCGCCCGCGTCTTCAATGAGGGGGGCCCTGGCGCCAGCACCGCTAGCCTCCCTGGCAGACTCTGCCCACTGGGCGAGCTCCTTCTCCTCCGCGGCCGCATCGGCCTCGTCCTCCATGGCACCGGCGCTGCCGGCCTCCTTGGCAAGTGCCGCTTCCGCCGCCCTGGCGGCGATGTAGTCCAACTCCTCCTTGGTGGTGTCGCGGATGAGCAGCGGCTCGTCAGGGACATAGCCCTCCGACAAGTTGTCAAAAAACTCCTGCACCTTCTCTGCTAGTGACTCGCCCCAGGCCGAGTCGAGGCTGTGCGCGTTGAAGTTCGGCATCATGGTGATGATAGCGGACTGATGAGAGTTGTTGCTCAGCGGGACCACTCCTGCCGGCAACCCAAACAGGGGCCCCTTGTCGGCCTTGCCGGTCTTCGCGGCCCTGCCGGTCCTCTCAGCCCTGCCGTCGTCATCCACACTGAGCTGGAAGAGCCTCTGACAAAAATGGGCATGCCCCAGCACCGTGAAGTTATTTTTCAGGCCAGGGCGGAGCCTCATGACATCGGCCGCATTCCTGGAGTCCCAGGCCGCCCCCCCCCCCCCTTTGTTGTGCAGCGGGGTGATTCGGTGACGGATGAAATCGGCCCCAATCATCTCAAGGGTGAGCCCGGCCATGGTGAGGCGATGGATCCTGGTCGTGGCGACCGTGAGCTTCTTGTCGTTGGCGTCGAGGTCGCTCCAGTCCTTGCAGCGGGTCGATGGGCTTTGACAAACTCGGCAGAACTCCTGCGGATCCTCCTCCCTGATCCAGAGCCACCGTCCCTGCCACTCGTCCCACCTCTCCTTCTGGGCACCCTCCGGGTACGTGCCCTTCTCCTGGGTCCTCGGGATCCAGGTGATGCACCCAGAAATGGCATCCCCTGGCTGGATGCGAGGATAGAAGTAGTGGCGAAGAGCGTCATGCTAGGGAGCACTCTGGCAAAGCCCTCGCAGAGATGGGCAAAGAAGGCCATGCACGCCACGGCATTCGGCGTAAAGTCGAGGAGGTGAAAGCCATAGGTGTGCATGATGTCGTTGAAGAAATCAGAAAAAGAGGGGCAAAGCCCGCAAGAAAAGTAATCGACGAAGAAGGGGTACCGATTTGGGCCGACCTTGGCGAAATCGGCAGGGCCGATGTGCGTGGCAGGGTGCCCCATCGTCTTCCTCCCCCATAGGGGCTTGAAGCAGTCCCTGAGGTGGACCGCATCGACCGTCCAGAGGAAATAGGCGTGTTGCGTCAGCAACACCGCCAACTCGCTCTCCGGCGCCTCTTTCTCCCCGACGTCCTTGGCCACCCCTTTTCCTTTGCCTGTCTTGGGTGCCATGGCAACTGAGAGGGGATGGAAGATTAAGGGCACTGAGGGCGCGGCGGCGGCGAGCAAATGCAAGAGCTTGAGGAGGAAGAAGGGCGCGGCGGTTCCAAGATTGGAGAAGGCACAGGGGGTAAATGAGCAGCGCGCCTGCGGTTTCTCCTTTTTATGGGGAAGGTGCGGGCTGCCTCTTTACCATTTACCACGATGTGACGCAGGCGTGCAGCAACCACCCCACACACGAGCCCCGTGTCACGCATTCAACACGGGTCGTGGGGAAGCACAACTGGCGAGGGAGTTACTGCGGTAAAACTCCGCCGCGCGCGCCCGCGCACCGTTCTGGGCCTGGCCCAGTAACACTCCGTGCTTATATGTGACCCAGGCCCGGGGGCTCCTGTCGGTGTACAAAAGTAGGGGTCCTTTTTGTACCCCTTTACTTGTGCGCGGGAAGTCGTAGCCACACGCCTGCGGCCGCGCTTGGAGGGACTGAAGAGGAAGCAAAGACAGAAAACTACCAGAGCCGTGCTCGAGACTAGAAGCATGAAGAGCAGAGGAGCGAGGTGAAACTCCCCCGGCAAGGCCCTTGCCGGGGTGGCCTTCACGGCCCCGGCAAGAGCCTTGCCGGGGCAACTTGCCAAACACCAACGAGGCCGCCACCCTTGATTCTAAGAGTTCCGACACCATCAACCACATTGGAACCAAGGCTCGGGAGGCGCCTCCATGGTGGCATGCAGATCTTTGTGAAGACAAAGGGCCCGCGTGGCCTAGATAGGAACCATGAAACAAGACAATAGCGAGGCTCCTTGCCGAGGATACCCACGAGGCCCCGGCAAGTCCCCTGCCGAAGATACCCACGAGGCCCCGGCAAGACTCTTGCCGAGGGCGCCCACAAGGCCCCGGCAAGACCCTTGCCGGGAATATCAATAAGACCGCGGCAAGGCCTTGCCGCCCCGTCGCCGCCCCAGCTCAGCGGCCGACCCACCAACTAAGAAGTTACCCACGTGGCAGTACGTGGATCCTAAGCCAACTAGTCAAGCACCTACGTGGTGGCATGCAGATCTTCGTGAAGACCATGCCACCACACCAGCTCAGGAGCCTGCCAGCCTACATGGCGCTGCATGCCTCACTGGCCTGGACGCGTGTCGGAGCAAGGTGAAGCGGCGACAGACGGGATGGGCTTCGTTGTCGTCCCATATAAAGTAAGAGGACACCTAAGTAGCGCATTTAATGCATTTTGTCCTACGGTGCCAGAGATAAACTCAACTACTGTACAACTTTCCACCTCCTGTGTGCCACTGTGGCAGCCCCTTTGACTATAAAAGGAGGCCCGCAGCGTACTGTGACGGGATTCGGACTTTTTGGACCCTGCACGCTTTGTATCCAGTCCAAGAACACCAGATAAACACACACCAGCAGGAGTAGGGTATTACACATCACTTGCGGCCCGAACCCGGATAAATTTCCCGTGTTGATCTCTTAAACCCGTTCTTTCCATAGCCCCTCGCCCGCCGGGCGTAGAAGGGATTCCCCGTGATCCCATAGGTGTCGTTTCCACCGTCATGAAGGAGAAAGTATCGCTCTAGCTTGGGGGAGGCTTAAGTCAATGTTGTATTCGTTCCCCAATCATGAGCTCTCAAGAGAAATTATTATTCAGAACTTTTATGCTCAGCTTTCTCACAATGATCAAACCATGCTGGATACTTCTTGTGCTGGTTCCTTTATGAAGAAGACTATTGAATTCTGGTGGGATCTTTTGGAAAGAATTAAACGCAACTCTGAAGATTGGGAACTCGACGAAGGTAATGAGTCAGGTATTAAGCTTAAGTATGATTGTGTTAAATCTTTTATGGATACTGATGCTTTTCAAAAGTTTAGCACTAAGTATGGACTTGACTCCGAGATAGTAGCCTCCTTTTGTGAATCATTTGCTACTCATGTTGAACTCCCTAAGGAGAAGTGGTTTAAATATCATCCACCTATTAAGGAAGAAATTAAAAACCAACACCAGTTAAAGAAGAAACTATACTTTATAATGTTGATCCAGTTGTTCCTACTGCTTATATTGAGAAACCTCTTTTTCCTGTTAGGATAAAGGAACATGCTAAAGTTTCAACTGTCGTTAACAAAAGCTCTGTTAGAACACCTAAACCGGGTGAACAAATTAGAGTTGAACCTAATATTGCTATGGTTAAAGATCTCTTAGAAGAAGATGTGGATGGGCATGTTATCTACTTCTGTGCAGAAGCTGCTAGAATCGCCAAACCCGAAAAAGGGATAAAAATAGACCAGTTGTTGGCTTGCGTGTCATTTCAGTTAAAATAGGAGACCACTGTTATCATGGTTTATGTGACACCGGTGCTAGTGTGAGTGCTATTCCTTACGAGTTATATCAATAAATTAGGGAAGACATAGCACCTGTAGAGTTAGAAGACATAGACGTTACTATTAAACTTGCAAATAGAGACACCATATCACCTTGTGGGATTATTAGAGATGTTGAAGTCTTGTGCGGGAAAATAAAATACCCTACTGATTTTCTTGTTCTTGGTTCCCCACAAGATGACTTTTGTCCCATTATCTTTGGTAGACCTTTCTTGAACACAGTTAATGCTAAGATAGATTGCCAGAAACAAACTGTGGGTGTTAGCTTTGGTGATGAGTCTCATGAGTTTAATATTTCCAAGTTTAGTAGAAACCATCACGAAAAAGAATTGCCTACTAAGGATGAATTAATTGGTCTTGCTTCTACTGTTGTGCCACCTACTGATCCTTTAGAGCAATACTTGCTAGACCATGAAAATGATTTACATATGCATGAAAGAAATGAAAAAGATAATATTTTCTTTGAACAACATCCTCTACTTAAACACAATTTGCCTATTGAAACTCTAGGAGGTCCTTCTCCACCTAAGGGTGATCATGTGTTTGAATTAAAACAATTGCCAAACACTTTGAAATATGCTTATCTTGATGAAAAGAAAATATATACTGTTATTATCAGTGCTAACCTTTCAGAACATGAAGAAGAAAAATTATTGAAAGTTCTAAGGAAGCACCGAGCTACTATTGGATATACTCTTGATGATTTAAAGGGCATTAGTCCCACTCTATGTTAGCACAAAATTAATATGGAACCTGATGCTAAACCAGTTGTTGATCATCAACGTCGACTAAATCCGAAGATGAAAGAGGTGGTAAGAACAGAAATATTAAAACTTCTGGAAGCAAGTATAATTTATCCTGTAGCTGATAGTAGATGGGTAAGTCTTGTTCATTGTGTCCCTAGGAAAGGAGGTATTACTGTTGTCCATGATAAGAATGAACTTATTCCACAAAGAATTGTTACAGGCTATAGAATGGTAATTGATTTTAGAAAATTAAATAAAGCTACTAGAAAAGATCATTACCCTTTGCCTTTTATTGATCAAATGCTTGAAATATTATCTAAGCACACACACTTTTGCTTCCTTGATGGATATTCTGGCTTTTCACAAATACCTGTTTCTCAACCCGATCAAGAAAAGACCACTTTTACTGGTCCTTTTGGAACTTATGCTTATAGACGTATGCCTTTTGGTTTATGTAATGCATGTGCTACCTTTCAAAGATGTATGATGGCTATATTCTCTGACTTTTGTGAAAAGATTGTTGAGGTTTCATGGATGATTTTTCTGTTTATGGGAAGTCTTTTGATGATTGTTTAAGCAATCTTGATCGAGTTTTGCAGAGATATGAACAAACAAATCTTGTATTAAATTAGGAGAAGTGCCACTTTATGGTTAATGAAGGCATTGTCTTGGGTCATAAAATTTTTGAAAAGGGTATTGAAGTGGACCAAGCTAAGGTTGATGCTATTGAGAAAATGCCATGTCCTAAGGACATCAAAGGTATTCGTATTTTCCTAGCTCTTGCTGGTTTCTATAGGAGATTTATTAAGGACTTCTCTAAAATTTCTAGGCCTCTCACTAGTCTTTTGCAAAAGGATGTTCCTTTTTTTATGATGATTGTTTAGAAGCCTTTGAAACACTCAAGAAAGATTTAATTTCTGCACCTATTGTTCAACCACCTGATTGGAACTTGCCTTCTGAAATTATGTGTGATGCTAGTGATTATGTTGTTGGTGTTGTTCTAGGGAAAAGAGTTGATAAGAAATTGAATGTTATTCATTATGCTAGTAAAACTCTAGACAGTGCTCAAAGAAATTATGCTACTACTGTAAAAGAATTCTTAGCAGTGGTGTTTGCTTGTGATAAGTTTAGACCTTATATTGTTGATTCCAAAGTAACTGTTCACACAGACCATGCTGCTATTAAATATCTTATGGAAAAGAAAGATGCTAAACCTAGGCTTATTCATTGGGTTCTATTGTTACAAGAATTTGATTTTCATATCATTGATAGAAAAGGAGCTGAGAACCCCGTAGCTGATAACTTGTCTAGGCTTGAAAATGTGCTTGATGACCCACTACCTATTGATGATAGTTTCCCTGATGAGCAGTTAGCTGCAATAAATGTTTCCAATAGTACTCCTTGGTATGCTGACTATGCTAATTACATTGTTGCTAAATATTTACCACCTAGCTTTACATACCAACAAAAGAAAAAATTCTTCTATGAATTAAGATATTACTTTTGGGATGACCCACATCTTTATAAAGAAGGAGTAGATGGTACTATTAGACGTTGTGTACTTGAGCATGAACAAGGACAAATCCTACGGAAATGTCACTCCGAGGCTTATGGAGGGCATCATGCCCGAGATAGAACTGCTCACAAGGTATTGCAATCTGGATTTTATTGGCCTACTCTCTTCAAGGATGCCCGTAAGTTTGTCTCATCTTGTGATGAATGCCAAAGAATAGGTAATATTGGTAAGCGTCAAGAAATGCCTATGAACTATTCTCTTGCTGTTGAACCATTTGATGTTTGGGGATTTGATTACATGGGACCTTTTCCTTCTTCTAATGGGCATACACACACTACTGCAGGATGCTGCTAACGCGACACTACGATCAGAGACCCTTCGAGAAATTGTGTGCGATGCAATAATCACAAACGGTGGTGTATGAAAACCGTCAAAAAGGGTGAAAACGTTTGCGATGGAGGATGCATCAAACACAGTTCAGATTTTAGTTGCGTGTGCGATGAAGGGCATACGGTACAGTTCAATTAACTGTTTGCGAAGAGGAGGAACAAAAGAAACGGGCAGCCAGATGAAGGCGTGTGCGATACACTGCATACGGTTCACTCGGATGAACTGTTTGTGATTAGGCAACATAAAAGAAACAGGCAGCCAGATGAAGGTGTGTGCAATATACAACATACGGTTCACTCGGATGAACTGTTTGTGATTAGGCAACACAAAAGAAACGGTCAGCCAGATCAAGGTGTGTGCGATATATGGCATGTGGTTCACTCGGATGAACTATTTCCGTTGACACAAGAGAACAGCAACGGTTCAAGTTAATAAGACGTGTTTGTTGTGCGATGGGATTGCATGCGGTTCACTCGGCCCTTGTCATCAGTGTGTGAGCTCTGTGGCAACCGTTCGCTCCCCGGGCGCCTCTTTGTGTACCGTGGCAACCGTCCACTGACTCTTCGCCTTTCCCTCTCGATTTGGAACTGCTGTCGCACGCTAGCTCTTCCTCCCTCCTCCATTTGCCTTCACCCTTCCTTCTGCCATTGTTCGATCGTCTTCTCCATGTAGGGAACAAGCCGGAAACGACCCCGTTATTCTTGCCCCGATCTGAATGATAACGCGGTGGAGGAACTCATTGATCAGTGTGATGTCATCACCTCGGCTAGCATGGCAGGTTCGTTCAAGACCATTCTCGACTCAACTAATAACAGCATTACAAGGAACCCAAGGGTCCAGGAGCGGTTTGATCTCCCCTATCTTCTTCGCCGTGACCCTACTAACTGGCGCGGGGACAAGGGAAGCCTCGCCTTGTGTAAGTTGATGCCGCTTGATAATGATACGTATGATGTTAAGATGCCATCGCTTGAGGGTAAGGCTTGGGCAGGCGCAAATGGAGATTGGGTTGTTTATATTGGGTACAACTGCGAGTGGGAACTTCTGAATGTGTACACTCGTCACCGGGTTCCACTTCGAAAAATCTCAGACGACTGCCCAGAGGTTGACTACACCGGTATTCTACGTGAGTTCAAATACGATCATGCTGACTGTCATCTATGGAAGATAGCAATTTGTCGAGTTCCCAACCACTCTTGGGGTTATAGAAATGCTTATGTTGTCGCTATTTTCGACAAGCTTGTTTTCGTCCTTCATGGTTCAACTCGATGGATATTGCTCAAAAATCAGTTTCTATACATGGATGAGTATTGTGATGCAATTCAATATGAGGGTCTTGTGTTTGCTGCCACAACTCGTGGCACTGTTTTTGCATGGAATCCTTATGATTTCGGTACGTTTGTCTTCCACCGTAATTATAATTGTTTCATCCACATGCATCCAAGTTAGCTAGTTTCCCTTTACTAATTAACCTTCTTGTGTTTCCAAGGTCCTATGAGCACTCCACCACCTATACTTGAAAATTTTATTCACGAGCATGAGGACGAGCAGGACCCATATACTCAGTGGCGCCTGACAACTTGTTCCGATGGATCACCTCTTCTTGTCTGTATACGGGGCACTGCTGATGTTACTAAGGAAGCAGGTGTTGTCTCGTATGGTCGCACTCTCCGGACCTATTCCAACATCCGTTGCAGGGTATTCAGGATGGATACTAGTGTACTAGCGCCAACACCTTCTTCCTGGCTCAGTATTGAAAGTCTTGGAGGAAACTCGCTCTTCCTTGGACAAAACTATCCAATGATGGTGGAAGGCGATCTAGCTCCTATTGGCACAACGTTACTACCATTTATGAGAAGCAACTATATCTATACCTCAGACATTACTATGCTTCCCTACCGTCCCAATATGGGTCCTGACATAGGCCGCTTCAGCCTCGATGATTAGTCCTGCGTTGGCCCTTCCCAGAGAATCACTTCTGGTTCAAAGCAAGCATTTCCAACGCCGACGAGTGGTTGAGCTGAAGTTCATTTCATCGCTTTGTTATTTGTTGTGTGAGAAAAACTTTACTAGAATGTTTTGTTGGAAATGATCTATAATCCAACGTGTATCCTCGTTCTCGTTGTGGGTTGATGACTTGTTGTATGTAATCAATGGTACATTTACATATGTGTCCATGAACTCACGCCTGCTAGTGGTGTCCATATGAACAGTGCTAGTGATTTTAGTTGCAAAAATTAGATAGTGCTAGTGATTTGTAGCTGCATATTTTGACAAATCGCGGTGTTACAAGGTTGACAAATGGCAATGTTACTAGATAAACAAATGTCAATCTTTCTAGTTTGAGAAAGGACAACATACCCAAAATGACAGATATGCAAATCTTACCCAATTGTTTGTACGTGGTTGCACACGGGTCATGCAAAACAACCGTTTGCGTTGAAGGGATGCAGAAATCCTGCTCGGCACATTTTCCCTTGGCTTCCAGGGGAAGCTGTCGGTTTGCATACGGGTGTTCTAACTAAAACGTTTGCGATGAGTGTTTTTTATTTAAAAACCGTTGACGTTTTTTCAAAAGAAAATCGTTTGATAAGTCTGTACATTAAGAGAGAAAAACACAAGTTCGTTCAAACCATATCTTTCATTCAGTCACACTACGAATTTATATTCATATGATCGAGAATTCGAGATATAGTATTAAACCCCAAAAAAACTATTTCCGGTGGCGGCGGAGGTGGCGTGCCGCGCCGTCGTTGTCGTTGTCGTCCTCCGGGACGCCGTTGTTGAAGTCTTCAAGGCAGCACAAAATGTTCTTCACTTCTAAATCAAACATCATGTCGTTGCGCGATCGATGGGCGGGGCGCGGGAGGACGGCAACTGGTGCCGCTGAGAGGTAGCGGTTGACGGCAGCGTCCCATGCTGCTGGGGGCGCACGGGCACGGGCGCGGCGGGTGCAGCCAAATGCACGGGGACCGGCGCCGCGGTGGGTGGAGGGGCGCGCACGGGCGCGACGGGTGCAGCCAAACGCACGGGGGCCGGCGCCACAGTGGGTGGAGGGGCGCGCACGGGCACGGGCGCTAGCGCTGGCATGTACACGAGCTCGCGCGGGTCCGCGGAGACCTCGCTGACGCCCACGGCTTCCAGCTCTGTGATAGTGTTGGGCGACCAGCCCGTCAATGCTACGGGGATGGTCGCTGGCGCGGGCGCGGGGATGGGAGATGGGACAGGAGCGGGGGCAGCAACCGTCGCGGCCAGCTTGTTCTGGGCCATGTCCATGAGGCCTCATTCCTCCTTATTTTCTATCTCCTCCGGCTTGGAGTCGACTTCACTGATACGTCTCCAACGTATCTATAATTTTTTATTGTCCGATGCTATATTATATTCTGTTTTGGATGTTTAATGGGCTTTATTATACACTTTTATATTATTTTTTGGGAATAACCTATTAACCGGAGGCCCAGCCCAAATTGCTGTTTTTGCCTATTTCAGTGTTTCGCAGAAAAAGAACATCAAACGGAGTCCAAATGGAATGAAACCTTCGGGAACGTGATTTTCGGAACAAACGTGATCCAGAGGACTTGGAGTGGATGTCAAGCAACAGACGAGGAAGCCATGAGGTAGGGGGCGCGCCTACCCCCCCCCCCCCCCCCCGGTGGGCGTGCCCTCCACCCTCATGGGCCCCTCATGGCTCCACCGACCTACTTCTTCCTCCTATATATACCTACGTACCCCCAAACCATCAGAAGCGACCACGAAAACCTAATTCCACCGGCGCAACCTTCTGTACCCGTGAGATCCCATCTTGGGGCCTTTTCCGGCGTCCTGCAGGGGCAGCAAGGCACGTATTGTATTGTTGCCATCGAGGATAAAAAGATGGGGTTTATATCATATTGCATGAGTTTATCCCTCTACATCATGTCATCTTGCTTAAAGCGTTACTCTGTTCTTATGAACTTAATACTCTAGATGCATGCTGGATAGCGCGGTCGATGTGCGGAGTAATAGTAGTAGATGCAAAATTGTTTTGGTCTACTTGTCATGGACGTGATGCCTATATACATGATCATACCTAGATATTCTCATAACTATGCTCAATTCTATCAATTGCTTGACAGTAATTCGTTTACCCACCGTAATACTTATGCTATCTTGAGAGAAGCCACTAGTGAAACCTATGGCCCCCGGGTCTATTCTCTATCATATTAATCTCCCGTCAACAAGATATTTCTATTACCGTTTATTTTGCTTTATTTACTTTTAGTCTTTATCATAAAAATACCAAAAATATTATCTTATCATCTCTATCAGATCTCACTCTCGTAAGTGACCGTGAAGGGATTGACAACCCCTTTATCGCGTTGGTTGCGAGGTTCTTCTCTGTTTGTGTAGGTGCTTGGGACTTGAGTGTGGCCCCCTACTGGATTGATACCTTGGTTGTCAAAAACTGAGGGAAATACTTATGCTACTTTACTGCATCACCCTTTCCCCTTCAAGGGAAAATCAACGCAATGCTCAAGAGGTAGCATTCACAAAACTTGAAGACTAGTGGAAGATGATCAATCTGCGCCATGGCGGTGGAGGTCTGCAGGGGGGAGGGGAATGGGAGGCGAAGAGTAAGGCCACCCATATTAAACAGTGGCTCGGACGCCATTAATGGAGAGGAAGGCGGGCAGCCATGGAAGTCAAAGGGCTCGCTTCCCAGTGAGCCTGCGCAGCGTACAGCTCGCACGCTTCCTGGTGAGCCTACGCATTGGAGGACAGCTTGCACGCCTCTCGGTCAGCCTGCACACCGGACTGCACTCGCACGCCTCCCGTTCAGTCAAGGTCAAGCAGCTGTCCGCACGGCCCCTCCTACAGCCATTAAAACCAAGACACATGGCGTCACGTGAATGGTTAACAGAACGCACATGGTTTGAATTATACAAACATTTGAGATATTAAAGTGGCAGCTATTTTTTCAAAATGCCTTTGTTGGCTGTCATTATTCGAGTGCGCCTTCTCTCAAAATGGACACAAAAATACCACACCATGTCGGGTGCCATTCCATGATAGCATGCCAAGTTTCATGAATTTCAGACAAGTTTTGGATTTACTAGAATTTAAAAACCCGGCATCTCAATGTTTTGTCGCAAATCAACGGTGCCCTGGTGTTTGAAATTCATTCCCATTTCTTGCATGGGACCAAAGCATGCACCCAAGGACACGGATTTGATTTTTCAACCAATTTATATGCACTGGAGCATGTGCATGTAGTTCAAATTTGAATTATGCACATAAATGTATTGAAAACTCAATTAATGCATAAAAATGTCCAAAAGAACCCCAAATAATCACAAAAATTGACACAACACTCCTGTTGTTGTATGTTGACACTAGAAAAATTTTGGAAGCAATAAGAGGCAGTGGATATCGTTTCGTCCCCAAAGGTGGGGCGTTCCCTACCGAAACCATCATGCTTGTTGTGAGAAGCTCTGGTTTGTGAGAAGCATATACACGAACCTGCGTGAAATGAGACAAATTTTTTAACACGGCATGTTGATGCTGCTCCATGATAGCATGCCAAGTTTCATGAATTTCAGATGAGTTTTGGATTTACTAGAATTTAAAAACGAGGCATCTCAATGTTTTGCCGGCAATCAACGGTGCTCTGGTGTTTGAAATTCATTCCCTTTTCTTGCATGGGACCTAAGCATGCACCCAAGGACACATATTTGATTTTTCAACCAATTTATATGCACTGGAGCATGTGCATGTAGTTCAAATTTGAATTATGCACATAAATGCATTGAAAACTCAGTTAATGCACAGAAATGTCCAAACGAACCCCGAAAAATCCCAAAAATTGACACGAGAAATTTTTTTAAAGCAATAAGAGGCAACGGATATCGTCCCGTCACCAAAGGTGGTACGTTCTCTATCGAAACCATCATGCTTGTTGTGAGAAGCTCTGGTTTGTGAGAAGCTTATACCCGAACCTGCCCCAAATGGGACAAAATTTTCACCACGGCATGTTCATGCAGCTCCATGATAGCATGCCAAGTTTTATGAATTTCAGACGAGTTTTGGATTTACTAGAATTTAAAAACCAGACATCTCAACGCTTTGCCGGCAATCAACAGTGCAATGGTGTTTGAATTTCATTCCCATCTCGTGCATGGGACCTAGAAATTCACCCAAGGACACACATGTGATTTTTCAACCAACTTTGGTGCATTGGAGCATGTGCTTATAGTTCAAATTTGAATTATGCACATAAAATGTCTAGAAAACCCAGTTAATGTATAAAAAAGGCCAAACGAACCCCTAAAAATTCCAAGATTGAACACAACACTCCTGTTGTTCTATGTTGACACTAGAAATTTTTTGAAAGCAATAAGAGGCAACGGATATCGTCCCGTCCCCAAAGGTGGTACGTTCCCTATTGAAACCATCATGCTTGTTGTTAAAAGCTCTGGTTTGTGAGAAGCTCTAGTTTGTGAGAAGCTTATACCCAAACCTGCCCCAAATGGGACAAAAATTTCACCACGGCATGTTGATGTCGCTCCATGATAGCATGCCAAGTTTCATGAATTTCAGACAAGTTTTGGATTTACTAGAATTTAAAAACCAGGTATCTCAACGTTTTGCCGGCAATCAACAGTGCCCTGTGTTTGAAATTCACTCCCATCTCTTGCATGGGACCTAGAAATTCACCCAAGGACACACATGTGATTTTCAACCAACTTTGGTGCATTGAAGCATGTGCTTGTAGTTCAAATTTGAATTATGCACATAAAATGCCTAGAAAACCCAGTTAATGTATAAAAAAGGCGAAACAAACCCCGAAAAATTCATTCCCATTTCTTCCATGGGACCTAAGCATGCACTGAAGGAAATAGATTTGATTTTTCGACCAATTTGTATGCACTGGAGCATGTGCATGTAGTTTAATTTTGAATTATGCACCTGAAATGGCTAGAAAACCAGTTTAATGTATGAAATGTCCAAACGAACCCTGAATAATTCCAATTATTTTATGACACACATACAGTTGCATGTTCACTTCAGATAAAAGGTCTAGCAATTCATACACCGTCCATTGCCGTTGTGACCCCATTTTGTAATTCAAATCAAGTAGATCCCACACAGTTTATTCTCACCAACCGTGTGAGATGTAGTACCAAATATCTTGGAGCACCGTCGGTGTATAGTACGCCTATCGCTTACGCGAGAAGGTGCGTCGGCTACAGTCCACAGCCGGCGTGTCAAGCACACTAGCTCGCTCCCCCAAAACCCCCGCCTCTGCATCCCTCGCAATCTCAAAAATATCTACCTCCTGGAAGGTTTTAATGCTTGATAGCACACGATTAGTATGTGCGGACCGTGTGCGATGTCTGTTACTCCCGGTCTGCTTCAGTCCCTTGATTCAAACTTTTAGTAGCCCCGACATTTTACTCCCGCCTCTGCATCCCTCGCAATCTCAAAAATATCTGCTCGCCCTTGATCCAAATTTTCAGTAGCCCCGCCTTGTTACTCCCGCCTAGTAAAATTTTCAGTTGCCGCAGTATTTCCTCAAACACAACCTCCGCTCACACAGACACACACAACCCTCGAAACCATTGGTAGGTCACCGCCATCGCCAGCGCCTCCATCCTCAACCTCTGCCTGTGTGCCGGGGAGCTCAAGTAGCCAATGGCCAAAAAGAGGTTTATCGCAGCCTTTTCGCCCGACGCCGGCAAGGTGGCCGCCGAGGTGTCCCCGTCATCCTCTGCGGGCCGGATCCACCGTCGCCGGTCCCCCGATCCGCCTGCCGCCGCGCCCCTACGTTGGTTTGAGGACTTCCCCGTCCTCCCCCGGACCCGGCAGCCGACGAAGTCCTACCTCGGGGTCCGGCAGCAGTGTTGGGGGACGTGGGTCGCCGAGATTACAGATCGAGACACCCACACCCGCCGGTGGCTCGGTAGCTTCCACACGGCCGAGATCGCGGCCATGGAGTACAACCGCTGGCAGGTCTGCTACCACGGCCCAGCGGCTAGGCTCAATTTTCCCTTTGGCACATGTCCAGTCCACCTTGTTCCGCCGGAGCCAGGGGTTGTGATCTCGGCTATGGCGCGGGAGGACCGCGGGGCGTGGGAGGGTCTCGAGGTCGAGGCCGCCGATGAGGCCTACATGCAAGAGCGCCGCCGGCAGCACCCCGAGCTCGTGGAGGCGGAGCGGACGATCTTTGCCGGCGCAGAGGGCGGCGAGGTTATCACACTCTCCTCTGATGACGAGGTCGAAGGCAGCGAGGACGGCAGCGCGGAGGGCGGCGAGGTTATCGCGCTCTCCACTAATGACGAGGTCGAAGGCGGCGGCGACGGCGGCGCGGAGGGCGTCGAGGTGGGCCCCGAGGACGAGGAGATCGACGTCGACGAGTGGAGGAGTGTCTTCCCCAACGACCCCGACGATGGTACTGGCCCGGACCTGGCTCGCGGCACACCGTACATGATGAGGAAGGATTGGCTCGACCTCTACTTCCACCGAAAGTAGTTTAGCTTAGTTTAAATATATGTTTTATGTTCGGTTATGCAAAACTATCTATGTTTATGTTTGAATGCATGCTACTTTTGGTTGAACCTGCTTTGAACTTGATCAAATTGAAGTTTACAACCTTAAGTTTAGGGGATCGACTAGAAAAGGCCAAAAATTGCTGGAGTATATATATATCCACTAAGGGTTTTAGTCCTTTAACTTTTTAAGGATTGCCTAGAGATGCCCTTATGACTTTTTTTATTTCAGTTCTTCACAATGTGATGCTCTGTATGTGCAACTATTTGCCGTGCAGTTCAATTTCATCAATAAAAGTTTCAACAATACCACTATGAATTACGATATTTGGTTGCTGTTAAGGATATTGCAGTTAACATGCCTTTTCTTTTTTCAATTGTTGTTTAGCAACATGCATTGTACTGAATGACTAAATATGCAATCCCAGGCTACATAGAAACAAGGAAGAGTGTTACATTAATGTTCTGATGATGTCTAGATATACATGTAATAAAATCTTATATAATGGGGTGGATGGAGTGTTGTACTACATCATTTTTCAATTGTTGTTTAGCTTCTAATATTAACCTGGTGCTTTTAGGTACATATATCATTGCCAAAGATCCATACTTCGACCCTTTCTGCATATGGGGCAATGAGATATTCATGAACCAGCATCAAGTGAGGAAACTGATAAAGATTGTTACTAAAATGGGTCAAAAGATTTCAATCGAACTATCTGTTTACACTTTATGCTAGACAACAGTGAACTGCAGGATGGTGAGTAAGAACCCTGTAGCCTTCTTTTTACTGCCCGTAATGAGTTGTGTTAGATGACAATATCTGAATCTTTTTCTTTTGCAGTGGATCCTGAAGCAGTTTAATCAAGATTACCTCTCAAACTACATGATTGGCGGCCGACCATCACAAGGAGTTGTACTAGAGTCCTGCATGCCTTCTGCATCCAGGAGAGCACACTAGGGCCATTCCGCTTCACCTTGTTCAACAACTGGAATGGCTGTCGCCTCTTTCTTTACCATCTGTAATAGTACAAGTATAGAACCTTGGTGCATTATTCTTTGTTTGGTGCTTCTATAATTCTTAAACATATGTACCTGTCAATCGAATAATGCATTGGTTGTTTGAACCTGATGGATATGAATAAAGCTATAGCCCACTTTCAAGTTTAAATTAGGTATAATTTTAAATAGCAGCAATTAAATTAGGGCGAAATTACGTTGTGCAGGTCATTACGGCACACACGGTTGGTAAAACACATACGTTTGCGATATACACCATAATCCGAGACGGTTCACAGAGGAAACGTGTGCAAGCATGCACACAGTTGCCGTTTGCAAAGCGTGTGTGATGTCAGACACTATCACATATGGTGCGGGAAAACTAAATGTGTGTGATTGTCTACCTATCATACACGGTTTATAATCATGAACTGTTTGTGATGTGCCAGGCATCGTAAATCTCCCGTGCCTGAAATCTTCCTAGAATCTGCCTGGAAAGCTCCTGTGCCTAGAATCTACCTTGTTTTAGGTAAACCCACAAAACTCCGACTGCAATGGCAATGCAAGCACAAACGAGTAGCAAGGATGAAGCGTTTGGGATATTCGAGATATCAGAAACGGTTATATAGGGACAACTGTATGCATCAAGGCGCCCTATCCCCAACAGTTTCTGGGTCGTGTGGGAAGGACCCCCCTATCGCCCACACTCACTTGGCGACGGTTCCATATGCCGTCGCGGAAAGGGGTTAAAAACCGTTTGTTTAGGACCGACGCGTACCATTGACGTATTTTGGTTGTTGTTGATTATGTTACTAAATGGGTAGAAGCTATTCCAACTATTAGTGCTGATCACAACACCTCTATTAAAATGCTTAAGGAAGTTATTTTCCCGAGGTTTGGAGTCCCTAGATATTTAATGACTGACGGCCGTTCACACTTTATTCATGGTGATTTCCGCAAAATGCTTGACAAGTATGATGTTAACTATAGAATTGCATCACCTTATCATCCTCAGTCTAGTGGTCAAGTTGAGCTTAGCAATAGAGAAATAAAATTAATTTTGCAAAAGACTGTCAATAGGTCCAGGAAGAATTGGTCTAAGAACTTAGGTGATGCACTTTGGGCTTATAGAACGGCATATAAAAATCCTATGGGTATGTCCCCTTATAAAATGGTTTATGGAAAAGCTTGTCATTTGCCTCTTGAGTTAGAACATAAAGCATATTGGGCAGTTAAAGAACTCAACTATGACTTCAAACTTGCTGGTGAAAAGAGGTTATTTGATATAAGCTCATTAGACGAATGGAGAACCCAAGCATATGAAAATGCAGAGTTATTTAAAGAAAAAGTTAAAAGATGGCATGACAAAAGAATCCAAAAACGTGAGTTTAAAGTCGGAGAGTATGTTCTTTTGTACAACTCTCATTTCAGATTCTTTGCTGGCAAACTCCTCTCAAAATGGGAAGGCCCCTATGTCATCGAGGAGGTTTACCGGTCTGGAGCCATCAAAATATTTCGAAGGCACTAACCCGAAGGTTGTCAACGGGCAACGAGTAAAGCATTATATCTCAGGTACACCTATTAATGTTGATAGCAATATTTTCCAAACTTTGACACCAGAAGAGCTCATAAAAGAGTCCTTCCGGAACACTCCAGAATTGTCAAAATAAGGAGGTATGTAGTACGGTAAGTAAACAGACTCAGAAAAATCTACAAAAATATTTTTTGTCAGTTTTGGAATAATTGAGAATTTTATAAATAAAGAAACTGCCAGGGAGCGTCCCCTGGTGGGCACAAGACACCAGGGCGCGCCAGGCAAGGTGGGTTGTGCCCACCTGGGACACCTTCTATACTCCGTTTTTCTTCCATGTACTTGTCCTCCAAAATAAAAAATCTATATATACTTCCCGAACCTGTTAACCACCGTATCACGGAGAAAATCCTTTGTTCTCTTTTCTTGTTGTTTTCGATCAGATTTATCAAGCTAAGCATCATGTCTTCCTGCTCCTCCAACCACATGGAATAAGATCTTTAGCTGATGAAGATCGAGACTAAGCGAGAGGAGCCTACGGACACCACCAAAGGAAAACTGAGTATCGGGTATGGGCATTCCCCTTGGCTTCCGCCAAGCTTGGGGGAGGTGCCCCGGTATCGTATCACCCCACTATCTTTTGCTTTTACTAATCTTAGTTCAATCCTTTGCCTAGAAGAAATAAAGTTCAGTTCAATTCTTTTCTTCTTTTAGAGTTTTCTTAGTGATCTATCATTGTTATCGTGTGCAAATTTTATAATAAAGTTAGTTTGAGTTTTTGCTTTCTTTACTTTCATGTTGCAAATAAAGAAAAGAAATAAGAAAGAAAGAAATAGAGAAAGAAAATAAATAAAAAGAAGGAAATAAATCAATAAGATTATATACTAATCCTATGGTAGGTGATGACACCACATAAGGAAAAGTATAAGTAAGAAAATTTTATTAGAAATTGACAAACATAGCATTAGTCAATGATGCAACTCATGTAAGAATTAATAAGGGAAGGGAAGATTCACATATAAATATACCATCGTAGAAATCTTTTGTGATTGTGAACCCTCATCAAAATATTATATGCCAAAATTGTTGACGTTAGACAAGGAATACAACGTAATGGTTTATGTTTGTTTATATTCACATAGAAGTCATATTGTCATAGATCCTTTAACATGTGGTGCTTGCCCCCTATCCTTGCTAGCCAAAAACTTCGAACTAAGTAGAGATACTACTTGTGCATCCAAAAAACCCTTAAACCCAAATATTTTTCAAGTGTCCACCATACCTACCTAGGGATTGAACAAGATCCCTCAAGTAAGTTGTCATCGGTGCAAAAGGGCAATAAAAATTGCTTCTAAATATGTAAGACCATTTAGTGTAAGAGAAAATTGAGCGTTGTACAAACTTGGATGACAAAGAATAAAAGCGACAGACTGCATAATAAAGTTTTTCATCTTAAGGGGCAATACAACGTGACATTCTCTTGCACTAAGGGATTGAGCATGCAAACAAATAAGCGCATGGCAACCTCTGCTTCCCTCTGCAAAGGGTCTATCTTTTACTTTTATGTATTTACTTTTATGCAAATAGTCAAAGTTTTCCCTCTACTCCTTTTTATTTTTTCTTTGGGCAAGCATCATGTGGTGAGGAAAGATCTAGGCACATTTTTCCAGTTGAATATAGATAGCATGAGTTATTATTGTTGACACCACCCTTGAGGTGAATATGTTGGGGGGCAAAACTATAAGCCCCTATCTTTCTATGTGTCCGGTTGAAACTTTTGCTCATGGGTACGAGCTGAGTGTTAGCAATCATAGAAGACTATATGATGGTTGAGTATGTGGACTTGCTTTAAAGGCTCTGACACATGACTCTTCCTGAAAAGATGATGAATTGTAGTTGCAAAGTTGACTGAGAACATAGTTTGTTGGTTTCTAATAGAGTTTTTGCTTTATACTTCTATTGTGTGATGAATTATTACTTATTCATGAGAAGTATATGATGCAAGTTCTATGATAAAAGTCCTATGTTAAATTTTGTTGCTGTTATAATAATCAACATGATGCTTCTATGTCCGTATTTTGTTTTATCGACACCTCTCTCTCAAAGCATGTGGACATGTTTTCGATTTCGGTTTTCGCTTGAGGACAAGCGAGGTCTAAGCTTGGGGGAGTTGATACGTCCATTTTGCATCATGTTTCCTTGCTGTTATTTATAATGTTTTTATCCATAATAATGCTTTTTGGAGTAATTCTAATGCCTTTTCTCTCATAATTTGCAAGGAACACACCAAGAGGGAGAATTCCGGCAGCTGGAAATCTGGACTTGGAAAAGCTACGTGAGGCCACCTATTCTGCACAACACCAAATGAGCTGAAACTTCACGGAGATTTTTCATGGATTATTTAAGAAATATTGGAGCCAATAAACACTAGAGGGGGGCACCTGGTGGGCACAACCCACCTGGGCGCGCCCTGGTGGGTTGTGGCCTCCTCGGCCCACCTTCGGTGCCCATCTTTTGGTATATAAGTCATTTTGACCTCGAAAAAATAGGAGGAGGCTTTTGGGACGAAGCGCCGCGGTCTCGAGGCGGAACTTGGGCAGGAGCACTTTTGCCCTCCGGCGGAGCGATTCTGCTGGGGGAACTTCCCTCCCGGAGGGGGAAATCATCGTCATCATCATCACCAACAACTCACACATCTTGGGGAGGGCAATCTCCATCAACATCTTCACCAACATCATCTCATCTCAAACCCTAGTTCATCTCTTGTATTCAATCTCGTTACGGGAACTATAGATTGGTGCTAGGGGGTGACTAGTAGTGTTGATTACATCTTGTAGTTGATTACTATATGGTTTATTTGGTGGAAGATTATATGTTCAGATCCATTATGCATATTAATACCCCTCTGATCATGAGCATGTTTATTGTTTGTGAGTAGTTACTTTTGTTCTTGAGGTCACGGGAGAAATCATGTTGGAAGTAGTCATGTGAATTTGATATGTGTTCGATATTTTGATGGTATGTATGTTGTGATTCCCTTAGTGGTGTCATGTGAACGTCGAATACATGACACTTCACCATATTTTGGCCTAAGCACTACAAAAAAAGACACGTCCGTGATGATACGTGTTTGTCACAGTAGGTCACGTTTGTTGTCATGCATGTGCATCCATGACGATTTTATGACAGAATCAAGATAGTCATACTTGTGCTGTCGTAGAAGTGTTCCATGACATTACCAAAATTATCATCACGGAAGTGTCCACTTCCATGAAGAAAAATTGCGTGTCACAGAAGTGCTTTCGTCAAGGGTGACCGACACATGGCATCCACCGTAACGGAACGCCGTTAAGCTATCTGCTCAGGTTTTGGATCCGATAACCCGTTAACAGCCCGGACCAATGGCGATTTTCCACGTGTAAAATCATCGTTGGCTAGAGGAAACACGTGTCAGCTCCCCGTTGGCAGAGGTGTCACTCATCCAATGGGCGAGATGCTCTTATGAAATGTTGACACGTGGACCGGCCCAAAAGTGGCCCATAAAGTTTAAATGGGCCGGCCCAACTAAAGGCCCACAAGATTTTGTGGTCCATAATGGGCCGGCCCAGCAAAAGGCCCACGAGATTTTGCGGACCATAATGGGCTGGCCCAGCTAAAGGCCCACAAGATTTTGCGGGCCTTGGGCCGGCCCAGCTAAAGGCCTGCGAGATTTTGTCGACCATAATGGGCCGGCCTAGCTAAAGGCCCACAAGATTTTGTGGACCATAATGGGCCGGCCCAGCTAAAGGCCCACGAGATTTCGCCGACCATAATGGGCCGGCCCAGCTGAAGGCCCAAAAGATTTTGATGACACTAGTAGGCCGGCCCATTAACATGCTGCCATGTTTTGAGCCAAATACCGGCCATATTTGATCCGGTCCATTAACAGTCTGCCATGTTCTGGGCCTAATAAAGGCCCATATGAGACCCGGCCCGTTAAAAGCCTACCACGTTCTGGGCCAAATTAGGCCCAGATCAGGTCCGGCCCTTTGAGAGGCTTTGGGCTAAATTATGGCCCATATCATATTCGGCCCGTCAACTGGACGCTATGCTTTTGGGCCCACTTGATAAAGGCCCATTTAGTAATTCGGCCTGATATTAGTTTCGGCCTGTTATAGGCCCGTTTAACATTTCGGCCCTATATATATTTCGGCATGTTAAAAGCTCGTCATATAGTTGGGCCTAACTACGGCCCCGCTTGCATCCTGCCTGCTCATAGGCGATAATCTGATTGGGCCAAACAAGGACCGAGACAATTTTGGCATGTTATAAGCCCATGATTTGATTGGCACAATCATGGGCCGGGGTCTATTTCGGCCTGCTGCCGGCCCGTGAGCTGTTTGGCACGTTTCAGGCCCAACCTACTTTTCAGCCTCCTAAAAGCCCATTGAGTTTTCTTGGGAAAATAGGGCCGGCGGTTTACTCGACCTATTGAAGGCCCGAATATACTAGTGGGCTAGTTTACATTTACGCCTGTTAACGGACCAAGATGATGGAGCCCATGATGCGGATCATACATAGTGATTTGCATGACGGCCCGATTATGTACCGTAATTTTATGGATTGGCCGGTTTAGTGCGAGGACAGGATATATATACAGTAAAATAACTGCAGCATCGTGAATAAGAAAAAAACCTAGACTATACAATAAAGAAATTACGGCATATTACATCCGCTGGGCATCAAAGTTCGCCACTATGATAATAAAGCACAAGCAGACAACAGATTACATACACTGGGCATCAAAGATCGCCACCAGTGCAATCAAACACGCCGACAAAATAATATACAAAACCGACAGCACTTCAATAGAGTTCAAGAAAGGTTAGCCCTGCTCGGGAGCTGCAGCGCAAGCAGCTGAGCAAGCTGATGAGACTGCACTTGTTTGACACTTATATCCTCCTCACTCTGAAAGATAAACAAGTAGACAGATGACAGGTTTTGCACATATAAGTATCAGTGCTGACAATTCATCACATTTCTTACTGATGAATAAAGTGACACAGTTTAAAATAGCATTAACACAACATGGTATTGTTCAGGTCAAGACATGGTAGGAAATGACATTGTGAAGGAGTTGGCAGCTTCACGACACCACTGGATTACAGATCAAGAACTCATAAGTATCAATGGTTAGTGTGCTGCCAATTTATCCCATTTCAGATTGGCAAAATAAGATCACTTGCTCTGTATAGTTTAATTTACATGGTATGAAGAAGGAACTTGGTTGTACAACTGAAAACTTAAATTGAGAAGGACAAACTTTTGTTAGTGAACTACTCCCTCCGTCTCATAATATAAGAACTTTTTTACACTACACTAATGTCAAAAACGTTCTTATATTATGGGACAGAGGGAGTACATAATAAACTTCAAACATGCAATTTGATGCAAACACCAAAAATAAACAGTTGTTGCAGTCATGCCTAACCAAATATACACAACAAAGTTTGAAGGCTTGAGAAGGACAAACTTACATTATTGGTGAAGGCAGGCTCTATAAAGCCCTTGTCCATGCTGATGGGGGGGCGATTCAAGAAGCTTACCATAGAATCTTCTTCATAAGCATTGCCTTTATTCTACATTTTGTTAAGAGTAAATATAGATGTGACAATATAAGAAAAAATGGAGAATATTTAAGATAAGATGAAGAGTGATGCTACATAACCAAGTAGCTATAAATGTAAGTACAGCGATACAGGCAAAAGGTACAGCCAAGAGCAATGCAGAGTTAAACTTCTTCAGTACCATCGGTGTTATCCAACCTTATGGTAAGAGTAAATATAGATCTTATGTGTAGAAAATGGTGGGCAAAGGAAAATAAGCTGCAGAGTGATGGTACATGAGCAACTACCTATCAATATAAGTACACTGATAAAGGATAGCAGGTACTTACAAGAACAACGCAGAGCTAAAAAAATCATTGGCATTGGATATATTGTACACTAATGTAACCATTCATACAGATCAGATAGTTTGGAGCGAACAATTGATAAGCAAGCTATCATGCACACTGCTGTCACATAATGAACCAGGTATGTATGCAAGTACAGTGATACAGGACAACAGGTACTAACAAGAGCAAACCAGCGAGCAGCATGTTTGCGATATCCTGTCGTTCTTTTCAAACCGGAATTCTTTTTTGAGCAGATTTCCTGCAAAAAAGATCCGTAAGGCACATGCAGAAAAGTAGAAGTTCAAATTGTCATGCGATATCATAGACATTACCTCATCCTTGGAACGAGACCAGTGCATAACAAGGTATTTCCAGTCAATGTCTTCTAAATTTAGCACAGGAGACTTCACCAGAAATTCGTTTATAGACTTGCCATCAAAGTGTGATTTCCTCAGGTAACACCGATACTACTGCAATGCTTCCTTGAAAAGCGAAGCAAGCTTTGCTCGTCATGACTATCCAGATTGACCCTCGCCTACTTAAAACAATGTAATGTAAATCATTGATGTGTTCAGTCAGCAGAAAATAGGAAAATAATCACCATGAATAATAGCACTTACACGTAAGTGGGACAGGAAGATGTGAAAATGGTGTTTGTCTTCACTATAATCTTCCCATGATGGGAATATATGCACGTAGTCCCTACCAACATTGAAAGCATTGTCTTTTAAACTGGGAATAATTGGAATGGGGTTCCAATCTGCAGGAATTGGCCGTCTCTGTAGTTGGGATAGGTCTTCGGCCGGTGGACTTGCTGTACATTTTGTTGGAGTGGGATTTTTCTGTGGTACGGCTGGTGCTATGGCAACTGAAATCGGCATACCTTTTGCTAGAGTGCAGGTCCTGTGTGGTGGGGCTAGTGAAGTATGGGTACAGTCTGCTGGAGTCGGTCCTACGTTTTGTGTCACTGGTTGTACAGCCAATATAAGTGGGGTGTTGTCTGATTTCTCCGGCACAACCACGTTTTTCATGGACTTTGCTGGTGCTCCTTCAGGTTCAGCAATCACCCTCTTCCTTTTTGATGTCTGATGCACAAGAACAGCATTTGAGTGGAAAAACATGGTATGATGATAGATGGAATATGTATTGATAATGGATGGGCATGGCATCTCGACATATATGATGAGTAAACTAATCAGATGGCGGTGCAACAAAGTAGAAGAAATGCAAGACAACATATGCAAGATACGTGCAATCAATAAAACCTTGCCAAATTAGAACAGGCACCTTGATGGGTGAACAGGACAGGCCATCTGCCTTTGACTCCTCGAGGTTAGAATAGTCATTAGGATCATATTCTGAACAAGAATCAACAGGTGGGGAGCGTATGAGTTTCATTGCATTCAGAATGGCACTCAATGCCTTGGTGCCAATTTTGTAAGTCATTGCAGTGTTTAGCTTCAAGAGTGGACTGCTGCTAGTGCGACACAAAGCAGCTACACAAATCATAGTGTAGATATAACGGGAAAACCGTAAGCATCAGAGTAAAATCAGCAAAGTGGAACTTGCTGGAATATATGTGCTAGTATTGCTGGTACGGCTAGAAAGGCTTCGGATACCAGCTCTCTTCAACTGAAGGTGCGGTACTGTTAATATCAGTGTAACTCTCAAAGGCGACACAGCTCCACACATTTCCTTGCTATTCTTATAGGATTCAAGTGGGCAGGCCACTACAAATCCTATGCCCATGTTTACAAAATCCTACGAATCAAAGAGGCCCGAAGAGTTCAAAGTGTCCATCACAACCGACGGTATAGACCTCTACACTGCAAATGTCCCTGCTCATCTTCACTACAAGGAACATACCGTACTACTATCATACTCCCTCCATTCCAAAATATAAGTCTTGGTAGAGATTTCCACTATGGATCACATACAAATGTATCCAGATGCATTTTAGAGTGTAGATTCACTCATTTTGCTCCATATGTAGTCCATGGTGGAATCTATACAAAGACTTGTATTTAGGAACGAACAGAGTACTTATTAAAGAAGAACGAAAGAGGAACATGCTAAAGAAGAGCAAGAAGATTTTGGATAATAAAATGTTCGTTGCGCAGTGCCCACGCATGATGAACCAGAGCGCATTAAGAAAGCAACTCCCTGTTGTCTCTCTATATGTGGTGCACGTGCTTTTCAAAAGTAAAGTAGGAACATTAGCTGACCAATTAAATGTTATCAGTTTTAGTAATATCAGCATCATATCAGATTCGTACTTGAGCAACAAGTTTGGAATTATGAGTGGCACATTGTTTAGCTTGATGGATTCAGGAGCAGTGCTAAGCAGGTACGATGATGGTACTGAATATAAAGGCATGTCTGCATGCAAGTCGCGTGACTTTTGTCATTTGGGTTAGTCGACCAGTTCAGGCGGTTGGATGAAGATCCTACGTCTCCTAACCCTTCTTCTTCCTCGTCTCTGATTCTTCCCATACAGAACCCTGCACGGGCCGCCGGCCGGACCATCGGCCCCCACCGCTTGTGTTCCTCCGCCACCCCCACCCTCCACCCCCGCCCCCACCCGCGTCGAGTTTTCTTCGTTCGGCGAGGCCCCACCCCCCCCCCACACACACACAGACACAACCACCGTCCCCACCCGAGCCCCTTCGTTCGCACCGGCGAACTCCAGCGAGCTCTGAAAAATCGACTGACCCAATTTTGAAATTTAGTCTACTGTGATTTAACTAGTGTGGAATATAAAAGGGGAAAACCATAAGCATTGGGAGTATAGAGTTGAGCGTGCCATGGCGGATCTGAAGGTGCAAACCGGACAAAGGCAACTTCGCAACCAATGTTTGCTTTCAACTAGAAAGTAAGTGATGGACAAGAAATTAGAGTAAAGAAGTGGCGATCTATTTTCTTGCTGTGATAAATATGTTGAGCAGATACGAAAGAGTACCGCCTCTGGTGCGGCACCATGTATGCATCTGCTGAGAATTTGACGGTGCTGCGGTAGAGATGGCTGTCGGCAGCGTGGAAGTAGATATAGGAGGGTACACGGTGGCGGCGGGGCGCGGTGGACGAGACGGTCATAGGAGCGGCGCCGGCAAGGCGGACGACGACGGGGATGAAGCGAGAGGATGGGATGCAAGGATCCTGGTCCGAAGCCCTGGATGAGAGAGGTTGATCTCTTGTAATGGACGGCGGCGTCGGGGTATCAGCTCCGGCATGGTGGAGGAGGACGGTGGTGGATGGGGTGGCGGACGGAGGAGGCTGGGTGGAGAGGGTGTTTTGGCGCCCATGGAGTACGAATGGGGAAATGGAGGTAGAGAGGAAGGGGGAACCATGTCTTCAGGGCGCGCTTGTCTCAAATGCGAGGAAATTTACAAACTTAGCCCCCGTTTCAAATTTCCTACATCACAGCAATATTAGTCGGTTGGGGATAGGACGGTAATCTTGCATACACCGAATATTTGCCGACGGGAATTTGTTTTTGGCGCCCACCGTGTATGATCGGGGACAGAGTCGATTTCGGCCGAGGACACACTGTGTTTTGGCGCCCACTGTGTATGAATCCGGGTGAGAGGCGGTTATGTCACGTTTGAGTGAAATTACAAACCTACCCCTATCTAAACCTATAGAAATCGAGCAGATAGGCTTTGTGTGGCAGGGATAGGCAGTAGTAATTTCCATCTCGCGAATTTTGGTTTCAGACGGTTACTGCAACTTTCCCCGCTTCGTTCAAATTTTGCAGAGTGCACGTTTACCGTGCCAACTCAATTCGAATCCCGTTTGTATTCTATTTTTTTGGGCGGGATCCATTTTCGATTGGAATAAAATTCGATATACATCATTTTTTATATATACTTTCAAAATCACAACACCCTTTATACATAAATATGGTTTACAAATGGCATGATCTCAGATTCATAAGGTTGTATCCATCAATTTGGATTTTCAAATATTTGAAACCACTTTATGTTGAAATCCAATGTATGCATTGCTCGCTAACTGTCTCCAATTAATGTGTGTTTCATGTGGGGTTTTTTTACTTCTCAAACATGTATAATGTGCTTCACACATGCAACATATAGTGTAATCCCGTTTAGACATTAATTGCATATAAACCATGCATTGTTTCTAATTAAAGAATCTATGGATCACCAATATTGATAAACTATATAACATTACACGTGTCCCCAAATTCAAATGAATATGCATGTTTGATACACCAATTTGCATTATGATATTATCGATGTCGTGATCTCTAGTTTAAATATTTGAATCCCATTTAATCCAGATATTCGTCTCATATAACTATCACTCATGCTTATATAGGACTATCTCTCTAGACCTATACGCGTTCATCGTCTCTCGGGTATTTTAAATGCTACATGTATGTCAACAATGATCTTTTATCTTCGTAACACACTGACGGTACTCTCTCCCTCAACCTTCATCACTCTATCTCTTTCTAAGTATATCTCGCTCCCTGCTATGTGTCTCTAACTATGATTCTCCATGTGGAATCTCTTTCTCTGACACAAACACAAAACTTTGTCTCCCGGGGTCTCATTTCTCTCTACTATTCCCCTGTGTGCCACTCGCACACCCCTCATACAGAGATGTCTTTCGCTCCTTAGGTATGAGAACCTACGACTCTTCCTCTTAAATATCTCTTTCTCACACACAAACACAAACTCTGTCTCCCAGGTTCTCCTATTTCTCCATTGTTCTCTTGTATGTCGCTCACACACACTCTCTCTCCCTAGAGATATCTTGCGTTCCCTCATATGTCTCTCTAGCTATCACTCTCGTTGTGAAATATATTTCTCTCTCGCATACACAAAACTCCGTCTCTCGGGATCTCATTTCTCTCCGATATTTGTTTGTATGTGAGTCACATGCACCCTTTCTTCATCTCTCTCACACCCACACACATAACTCAGCCTTCTGATCCACTCACTCCTCTCTCTAATGCACACTAGCTAGCATCGTTATCTTTCTATTTATTTGTTTCTCCATCAACCTTCTTTCATTTATCGGTTGATCTCTTTTGCACAATCGTTGTGCCTCACTCCCTCTGCTCGCCATAGATGCATGCTCCAGCCCACGCCATGATGACCCACAAGTATAGGGGATCTATCATAGTCCTTTCGATAAGTAAGAATGTCGAACCCAACGAGGAGCAGAAGGAAATGATAAGCGGTTTTCAGCAAGGTATTCTCTGCAAGCACTGAAATTATAGGTAACAGATAGTTTTGTGATAAGATAATTTGTAACGAGTAACAAGTAACAAAAGTAAATAAAGTGCAGCAAGGTGGCCCAATCCTTTTTGTAGCAAAGGACAAGCCTGGACAATTTCTTATATGAAGGAAAACGCTCCCAAGGACACATGGGAATTATCCTCAAGCTAGTGTTCATCACGTTCATATGATTCGCGTTTGGTACTTTGATAATTTGATATGTGGGTGGACCGGTGCTTGGGTGCTGTCCTTACTTGGACAAGCATCCCACTTATGATTAACCCCTATTGCAAGCATCCGCAACTACAAAAGAAGTATTAAGGTAAACCTAACCATAGCATGAAGCATATGGATCCAAATCAGCCCCTTACGAAGCAACGCATAAACTAGGGTTTAAGCTTCTGTCACTCTAGCAACCCATCATCTACTTATTACTTCCCAATTCCTTCCTCTAGGCCCAAACAATTGTGAAGTGTCATGTAGTCGACGTTCACATAACACCACTAGAGGGGAGACAACATCGAACGAATACCAAATTCACATGACTACTAATAGCAGGACTTCTCCCATGTCCTCAGGAACAAACGTAACTACTCACAAAGCATATTCATGTTCATAATCAGAGGAGTATTAATATGCATAAAGGATCTGAACATATGATCTTCCACCAAATAAACCAACTAGCATCAACTACAAGAAGTAATGAACACTACTAGCAACCTACAAGTACCAATCCCAGACTTAGAGACAAGAATTTGATACAAGAGATGAACTAGGGTTTGAGAGGAGATGGTGCTGGTGAAGATGTTGACGGAGATTGACCCACTCCCGATGAGAGGATCATTGGTGATGACGATGGCGATGATTTCCCCCTCCCGGAGGGAAGTTTCCCCGGCAGAACAGCTCCGCCAGAGCCCTAGATTGGTTCCGCCTCGTGGCGGTGGAGTCTCGTCTCGAAAGCTTGCTTCTAATTTTTCTTCGGACGAAAGACTTCATATAGCAGAAGATGGCCACCGGAGGGCCACCAGGGGGCCTACGAGGCAGGGGGCGCCCAGCGGGGTAGGGCGCGCCCCCCACCCTCGTGGCCAGGGTGTGGGCCCCCTATGGTATTTCTTCCGCTCAATATTTTTTATTATTTCCAAAAATAACTTCCGTGGAGTTTCAGGACTTTTGGAGTTGTGCAGAATAGGTCTCTAATATTTGCTCCTTTTCCAGCCCAGAATTCCAGCTGCCGGCATTCTCCCTCCTTGTGTAAACCTTGTAAAATAAGAGAGAATAGGCATAAGTATTGTGACAAATGTGTAATAACAGCACATAATGCAATAAATATCGATATAAAAGCATGATGCAAAATGGACGTATCAACTCCCCCAAACTTAGACCTCGCTTGTCCTCAAGCGAAAGCCGATAACGATAAATATGTCCACATGTTTAGAGGTAGAGGTGTCGATAAAATAAAATACGGACATGAGGGCATCATGATTATTCTTATAACAGCAACATATATGGATATTGTCATATTATTTCTTATGCTCAAGTAATAATCTATTCACAATGTCAAGTATGAATCAGAAACTTTATTGAGAACTAACAAACGATAATCTCAGTCATTGAGGCAATTGCAATTTATCATAACATCGGAAAGAGTCTATGTCAGAGCTTTTCAGCAAGTCCACATACTCAACTATCATTTAGTCTTTCACAATTGCTAACACTCACGCAATACTTGTGGTTACGGAGTTTTAATCGGACACAGAGAAAGATAGGGGCTTATAGTTTCGCCTCCCAACCTTTTACCTCAAGGGTAATGTCAACAATAACAGTTCATGCTAACTTACATCCAATTAGATATATATATATATCAGGATCTTTCCAACACACTGTGCTTGCCAAAGGATAAAATTTAAAAAGGAAAGGTGAAGATCACCATGACTCTTGCATAAGGTAGAAGATAAAAGTAAAAGATAGGCCCTTCGCAGAGGGAAGCAGAGGTTGCCACGCGCTTTTATGGTTGGATGCACAAAATCTCAATGCGAAAGAACGTCACTTTATATTGCCACTTGTGATATGAACCTTTATTATGCAGTCCGTCGCTTTTATTTCTTCCACATCACAAGATCGTATAAAGTTTATTTCCTCCACACTAATCAATCATACATATTTAGAGAGCAATTTTTATTGCTTGCACCAATGACAACTTACTTGAAGGATCTTACTCAATCCATAGGTAGATATGGTGGACTCTCATGGCAAAACTGGGTTTAAGGATATTTGGAAGCACAAGTAGTATCTCTACTCGGTGCAAAGAATTTTGCTAGCATGAGGGAGAAAGGCAAGCTCAACATGTTGGATGATCCATGACAATATACTTTATCTCGGATATAAGAAAACATAACCCATTACGTTGTCTTCCTTGTCCGACATCAACTCTTTGGCATGTCATATTTTAATCACTGTTCAAAAAATCTTCCGATTCAGCGATTTATCATCTGATTTATGGCTACTCTTGGGGTGACCGATAAGATTATGCCTTATCTTCACCGTTTATCATTTGGGCTGATTAATCACTATGACAAGCGATTTATCGGGAATCTGCCGATAAATCGGGCCTATTCATAGCATTATGTTTGCAAAAACTATGCTTATTTGTGTTTTGTGGACCTTGTTACGCTATATGTACTGTTGTCCTATTTTGTTTCTCATTATATGAGGATTCAAAGGCTAGGAATCAAGGTAACACTTATCTCCAATACTGTTTTGGTGTTGAATACAGCATATTTTAGTGTTGGGAACCTGAGAATTGCAAAAAAATGGCCGATTAATAGTCGATCGATAAAATCGGTTAATCAGTCGATTTCCGATTAATCTCTAATCCCCAGCTGACAGAGATGATAACGATAAGCGATATCCTCAACATTGATTTTAATGAGTGCTCACAATCATAAAAGATGTCCAAGATAGTATATTTATATGTGAAACCTCTCTTTCTTTATTACTTCCTATTAATTGCAACGATGACCAAAGCTATGTTTGTCAACTCTCAACAACTTTTAATCATCATACTCTTTCTATGTGAAGTCACTACTCTCCATAAGATCAATATGATCTCTTTGTTTCTTTTTACTCTTTTCTCTTTTCTTTTATTCCCTCAAGATCATGGCAAAATAATCAAGCCCTTGACTCAACACTAATCTTTATTATATAGCTCACGGACTCGATTACATAAAGGGATCATAAAGCAAAACTCAAAACTAGATCATACCAAAAACTTTATTCTACTAGATCAAGATATTACTAAAAGGATCGAACTAAGAAAAACGGTAAAGATAGGGGTGTGATGGTGATACGATACCGGGGCACCTCCCCCAAGCTTGGCTGTTGCCAAGGGGAGTGCCCATACTCATGTGATTATGTCTCCTTTGTTGGTGAAGAAGATGGAGGTGATGACGGATAGTCGCACATCGAGCGTAAGAGGTCCTCCAGCTTGCAGATAATGCCCTTGAGTGCGATGATATGCTCGTTCAACAAAATATTTTCACGTGTGATATACTTGTTTTGTATACGAGCTAACTCAATCATCTTGAAAGCTTCGATCTCAGTTGGGGTAAGAAGATTGTGATCAAGTTGAAGGATGTCTTCTGCTGCCGGAGCTTGGTCCTCCGTGGCCTTCTTGATCCCTTCATCCTTGTTGATCTCCATGGGTTCTTCCCTCTTCAGCTCTATGTTCATTAGCCAAGCATCGTTGTCACCATTATTGGAGGAGGGGAACGACATGATGCCTGGCCTTGACAGCCCTGACAGAAAACAGCTTGAAACAAGAACAGAGGATATTTGCGTGATACGGTCGTCAAAACCTTCGGGAGATTATATAATGAATTTTTGCCGACCGAAAGTAGTATTGTGCAAGAAAAGGGAGTCCGGAGAGCACACGAGGTGCCCACGAGGTAGGGGGCGCGCCCTCCACCCTCGTGGAGGCCTCGTGTCCTTCCCGGACTGCTTCGTATTTTTCTATTTTCTAAATATTCCAAAACGGAGAAAAATTGCCTTTAGAACTGTTTTTGAGTCGGTTTACTTACCGTACCACATACCTATTCCTTTTCGGAGTCTGAAACGTTCTGGAAAGTGTCTCTTATGTATTCCTCCGGGGTTACGGTTTCAATAACATTGGTTTCAACATTTATAGGATTACCTGAGATATAATGTTTGATTCTTTGACCGTTCACCACCTACCAAAGGCGCTTCACTCCCCGGCAATGCCGCCAGAAAAGAGTCTTGATGACCCACAAGTATAGGGGATCTATCATAGTCCTTTCCATAAGTAAGAGTGTCGAACCCGACGAGGAGCAGAAGGAAATAATAAGCGGTTTTCAGCAAGGTATTCTCTGCAAGCACTGAAATTATAGGTAACAGATAGTTTTGTGATAAGATAATTTGTAACGAGTAACAAGTAACAAAAGTAAATAAAGTGCAGCAAGGTGGCCCAATACTTTTTGTAGCAAAAGGACAAGCTTGGACAATTTCTTATATGAAGGAAAACGCTCCCGAGGACACATGGGAATTATCGTCAAGCTATTTTTCATCACGTTCATATGATTCGCGTTCGGTACTTTGATAATTTGATATGTGGGTGGACCGGTGCTTGGGTGCTGTCCTTACTTGGACAACCATCCCACTTATGATTAACCCCTATTGCAATCATCCGCAACTACAAAAGAAGTATTAAGGTAAACCTAACCATAGCATGAAACATATGGATCCAAATCAGCCCCTTACGAAGCAACGCACAAACAAGGGTTTAAGCTTCTGTCACTCTAGCAACCAATCATCTACTTATTACTTCCCAATGCCTTCCTCTAGGCCCAAATAATGGTGAAGTGTTATGTAGTCGACATTCACATAACACCACTAGAGGCTAGACAACATACATCTCATCAAAATATCGAACGAATACCAAATTCACATGACTACTAATAGCAAGACTTCTCCCATGCATGTCCTCAGGAACAAACGTAACTACTCACAAAGCATATTCATGTTCATAATCAGAGGAGTATTAATATGCATAAAGGATCTGAACATATGATCCTCCACCAAATAAACCAACTAGCATCAACTACAAAGAGTAATCAACACTACTAGCAACCTACAAGTACCAATCCCAGACTTAGAGATAACAATTGGATACAAGAGATGAACTAGGGTTTGAGAGGAGATGGTGCTGGTGAAGATGTTGATGGAGATTGACCCACTCCTGATGAGAGGATCGTTGGTGATGACGATGGCGACGATTTCCCCCTCCCGGAGGGAAGTTTCCCCGGCAGAACAGCTCCGCCAAAGCCCTAGATTGGTTCCGCCAAGGTTCCGCCTCGTGGCGGCGAAGTCTCGTCCTGAAAGCTTGCTTCTAATTTTTCTTCGGACAAAAGACTTCATATAGCAGAAGATGGCCACCGGAGGGCCACCAGGGTGCCTACGAGGCAGGGGGGCGCCCAGCGGGGTAGGGCGCGCCCCCCACCCTCGTGGCCAGGGTGTGGGCCCCCTATGGTATTTCTTCCGCTCAATATTTTTTATTATTTCCAAAAATAACTTCCGTGGAGTTTCAGGACTTTTGGAGTTGTGCAGAATAGGTCTCTAATATTTGCTCCTTTTCCAGCCCAGAATTCCAGCTGCCGGCATTCTCCCTCCTTGTGTAACCTTGTAAAATAAGAGAGAATAGGCATAAGTATTGTGACATAATGTGTAATAACAGCACATAATGCAATAAATATCGATATAAAAGCATGATGCAAAATGGACGTATCATGCCACCATCTCTTAAAGACAAAAACACATGCTCAATTGTTGGGCCTTCTTCCCTGCATTCTCACATGCATGCATATTGTCATACCGATCCGTCTCTCCCATGTCGTTGAGCTTATGACTTATGTCTTCTTTCTTTTATCTCGATCATGCACGCGCACACACACACATCCCACGTATACATGTATACCTCTCACACATGCACGTTCAAGGTCTCTAGGTCTCCATATGTAGTTAATTTGCAGCTCTATTGGAAATCGAATTTATATGTCCGTCCATAAAAAGCATCCTCAACCCTAACGCCACATCGAATCGTTCTCTTCTTGTGTGCACATAACTTCCTCCTGGATGGGTAAAACACACACTCACACTTAACAATCTCCTTCTAGCTATCCCCCCCCCACCCCCTCTCACTCTTCCCCTATATCCCCGAAACCAATAAGACCATCCCTTCGTTTAATTCCCGCCTACATGCACCATCGATATATAGTAGTCTTCCTCGGTGTCTCTCGAACAAACACGTTCTCTCGATGTCGACTCCTCTCATGCGCACACACCTTCTCTTCCCTCTCTATGGGCATTTTCTCTCTAGCACCCCACCATTGGTGGCCTCTGCCATACACATCACCTCTCTATGATGAAGCCATGCACACTTAAATTACATCCGCCACCGAGGACCCCACGACACACACACACACACACACACACACACACACACCCACACACGCACACACACACACGCTAAGACTCCATCACATACACACACACACTAAGACTCCATCTCTCTCTCACACACACACAAAAAAACACACACACACACTAAGACTCCATCTCACACACACAGGCTCTAGGCGTAGCATTTGTTCCTACCACCCTTCATCCAACCTTACCCGTATGATAAACAATCACCTTAATTTACTTGTATAACATGGACAAATTCCACTTTACTTTAGTAGTTAGCAAACTTATCATCTGTACCCTTATAAAAAACCGAGTTGGCGATGATGGTGTGCCTGCCATCTTGTAATATAGACCGTCTCATCTATATCTGACAGATAAGAAGCAAACTATGATAATTTTACAAAAGATACCCGAACCTCCCTCCACATCCTTATCTCCCACAACCTCATTGCTGAGCAATTAAAAAAGAAAGTATCTGGAACAATCTAGCATGGTGGCCGCTGCCGCCTGCCGGCACCGTCCATCCCATGCCTCCGCCCATTCCGACCACCAGTCACCACCACGCTCCACTCCTCCTCACCTTATCTCTCATCTTTCATTTTTTCGATGACATTCTCGAGATACCAGTTTTCCGATAAAATTCTTGAAATATCATTAGTTTTTACACATGGGATTACTCCTGCATGGGTAAATCACAACAGGTGTTTTGTAAAAAAATGCATATTGATGTTCCGTGCAATGCACGAGCATCTTGCTTGTAATTATATAACGCAAATCACGAGCAGGAAGTGACATTTTTTTACACCACCATGTTAACATGGCCACGTAAATCACTAGCTAAAGTAAATACCATTATACTTATATCCTGATGCAAAAGGTTGAGTACATGTCTGAAGAGTAGAGTCGCACACACGCACTCTGTCTCTTAGAATCTCACACACACACCAGTTACGTGACGCCCACTTAAGCAGACACGTATGTTACAATTTGTGCACCCGCGGGTACACGTGATGCTGCGCATTTAGTTAAGCCGGACGGTGAACCCAAATAGTAACTGCATTCATTCCCCTCCCGCCGCCTCTACTCTGGTCATCGTCGCCCGGTAGCCATGCCCCGGCCGAAGGTAACAACATACGCCATACTCCCGCCGGAGCGGCGGTTTAATCTGGAAATTTTAGTGGTCATGCATGCATCTTTTTGTGCTAGCACTCCTATATAAGGGTTGACCGGTCACTTCCCGCGGACGTGCGCGGGCGGTGGAAGAGGAAGGAGAAGGGAAGCGGGCTGTGGAGTAACGTTTTTTACCACAATTTCTTAGGAAACTGAGTGCAATAATTGAGTAGTTTTGTAAACTACCAGTACTACACCTGAAACGGTTCAAAACCTATACTCCCTTGCCAGCGCACGCTTCCCGCATGAGACGGGCAGCGTCGCCCTGGAGCGTCAGTGCCACATTAATGCCCGGCCAGAGCGGAGGCGACCTCTCACTGGCGCCGGCTTTGAAGCAGCGCGACGGCCGAGAGAGTGCCGCTTCCCGGTGCACGGGACTGCTCTGCGTCGAGGTTGGCCATAGGCCCTGTTTGGATCCATGGGTTAGAGTTAGTTTGAGCTAGTTGGGGCTCAAATAGCCCTAAAGTATCCAAGCATGAGGGTTTAAATTGGAGCAAGTTGCATCGAACCCACCCAAAAAAAATATCCCACCCAAGAGGTGCTAACTGGAGATAGTTCTTATTGGGACCACTGAAAAATTACTTTTCTCTCCCCATCAAGTGCATTTATTGTCAATCTAACCCTGTCACCCAGACACCTCTTTGTCTACAGTTAGTTTCGGGTTAGTCATGAGTTAGTCTAACCTTTAGCTAAGTTAGAGTATCCAAACAGGAGCAGTATAGGACATGCAAGTTGCTCAAAGCATACAGTCAAATTCGTACGTGAAAGGATTTTTTCTTTTTGAAAAAGGAACATGAAAGGAATTTTTTTTAGAATGCTCTTGGCATGTCGCTAACATGTGATGAGTTAACCGACCTCAATAAACGACAAAAACGTCAGCCCGCCGCACTTTGAGAGAGACGAGGAGGGAGAAGTGATACGGGCTCCTGGATTACTAGAGATAGGTGTCACACGGAAGCCAAGAAATATGGTGATAGCGTGGGTTAGCCATGTACTAGTATGATGTAACTACACTAGGCTGCCATGTTTTGTACTCTTCCAGTCCACTGTGGAGATGATTGGTTGATTTTATATCGCTGAATAATATAAAATATTATGAGTGCAGACGCTCCACCACGAGGTTCCTTGCTCCTTCTCGGTCGTCGGGAATCTATGTTCATCCACTCTATTTTTTTACGTGAGCTTTGTTCATCCTTTTGCCAACACGCGAGACATCTAGCATCAAGGTGCACGTGTCATGCAAGGATCGTTCCATCTATATAAAGAACACGTGGGACTGGAACTACGAGACAGACATGTACCCACTAGTGGACGTGCGAACCTGTGTAATGTAGCGCGGTAAGTGAAGTAGAAAGGCACAAATAGTATGAACATGCGTGGCATATAGGCATTTGTCTCTTACTACCACTAAATGTTGTACGTGCAATGCCCGGTGATTTTATGGAGTACGTTACTAAGTACTCTACTACTACTACATTAATTGGAGGCACATATTAGGTTTTATATTTGTTTACGTGTATGCCCCGAGACCTTCCAACTAGACGTGTCTTTCTCTCTGGGTCGCACTTTGTATCGTTCATACCACTAGTACAGTAGTACTACTACGTGTGGTCTCCAACCCAGAAGTGGAGACGCTCTACCACGATGTTCATGTCCCACTCCTTTCGCTGACATGTGGGACATCCAGCACGTGCCATGTGTTTGGCACTCCTTCGTCGTACGAGTTGAAACGCTAGCATTCATCAGAAATAAAAAATAAATATAAATCACCAGTGATATTATACCATGCGGTTTCCTTGCTCCTCGATATCGGAAAGAATACTTCCGCTCGCCGACATGTGGGACGTCGACCATCCTGGTCCACTTGCCATGCCCGAAGAACTCCAAGGGAGAGTCAGCCCGGTCGTCGCACCGCAGTAATTACTAATGAGCCGTCAAATCACAGTCCCAACCTTACCTACTATGAAGTTGCTCGGACGAAGGAACCATCATGACTTTGTTGAATTCCGCTTCTTGAAGAAAACTACTGTACCAGCTGTACTGCTAGCTACAGTAGTTACTCCAGCAGAGGCCCCCTTTGGTTCATAGGATAGGAATTTTATAGGAATATGAAAATCATAGGAAGTGAGATAACATGCATCTCAATTCCTATAGAGAAAGAGATGTCATTTGATGCATAGGATAGGAATTTTTCCATTGAGTCTAGGCTAATGTACTGGTAATTTGCTCTAAAAACTACAGTAGTAACTAGTAGTACTGGTACATGCTCGTAATTAATTAAACAAACGTACGGGTGACACAGACACACACACTAACTACTAGTACTACTACTTCTCACATGCTGGCCAGACGCCATCGTTCTCCTTCCCGGCTTTGTCGGCGACACCCCACCGTGCTTGGATCTCCGCCGACCTCTCCGCAGCAGCGCGTGCGTCCTCTTCTTTCTTGCGGTGGCGGGCCTCTCTTTTCTTGAGTGCTTTCTGACTTTTTTGCTCCCTCTGTGCGGCTTTGGCCGCCTCTTGCTCTACCGCCCATTCGGCCTTGGCAGCTTCAAATTCCGCCCACATAGGTGTGAGGTCGTGAGCAGCGATGAACTCGTCACAGCGGGATGCCACCGCTTCCCTGCCATTTTGTGTGCGGTCGTGGGCGGCGAGGAACTCGGCGCGGCGGGACGCCATCGCTTCCTTACCGGTTAGTGTGTGGCGCGGTGGCATGAACGACGCTTGGTGACAGCTCTGGGGTGGAGTGGCTGGACAACCGTAAAGTGCAAATGTTTGTCAAGAGCTCAAGGACAGAAGACGAAGGAAATTTGGATTCCCCTTCAATCTTGGTCATTTATTACCGAGTAAAATGCATTGGCGGTCATTGAACTTGTCTTGATAGCTCACTTTGATCATTGTATATGAGATATGCTGATTATATGGTCACTGGCTCAGTGTATAGCTCCGTATTTGTCTGGTTGACCAGTCAAACAGTCCGCATGCGCCTCATTAGCTCGTGTTCTTTATCTATCTATATGCGGGCCTACCTGTCAGTGGAGAAAGAAATAAAAAACCAAAATTATGCGTATATGACATTACTGTTTAGACGTTTGCTGGAGGCCTCCGCGAACACCAAGCATGTATTCACCTCGCTCAACACCAACGGTCATACTCGTGACTCGGCGCCATGCTCATGTATATCGTCCATCACAACGACAATCTATAAAATAGCCTAGCTAGAGAGGGTACTATGGTGCGGAGTATGTACTATCGTGAGCAACCAATCATAGTGCCACTGCACACGAGTGTGTGTCTGATCGATTCGTCCATTATTCGTAAGTTATGCATGGTTGTGTGGTGTCTAATGGTGGTCGTCGAAGGCTAGCTGGCGACAAGAGCGGTTGCATGGACGCCTGGTTGTCAATACGTGCCGCATATGCTTCAAAGGCTCGTCATCCATGAGTTCACATTTTACCACCACGCCAGCGTCTGACCGCCCTAGCCTACCGAAACCCCTTCCATCGCTAGCGCGTGCTTCTCGCCTGAAACAATCACCGTCTCTCCAGAACGTCAACGCCGCATTCACCGGCCTTAACTGCAGGTGCAGTTGGTGTGTCACTGACATGTGGGCCAGATGCCCGTTGGGCCCACATGTCAGTGATACAACGCACCTGCGGTTAAGTCACTGAAGCAGCGTCCGCATTCATGCCCGACACGACCTCTCACTGGCGCCAGCATTGCAGCAGCGCGACGGCCGAGAGAGCACCACCCGCGCGGCATCCCGGTGTAAGCGACTATTCCGCGTTCATGACAGCACGGCTATCCTTCCGTCCGCCGCCCACATTAATGACACGCGGCTGCTGACGAACCTACTCCGGCGACAGCCGTCCATCCGTCTGCCGCGGCTCATTTCCATTCGCCCGCTATATTAACTTGAGCCCCAGCTCCCAGCCATAGCCAAAGACCCACAATCATTCTCCTCCGGTCCCTTCCTTCTGTCGGCACCACTCCAACCATGGCCTCCTGGCGCTCCAAAGCTCTCTTGGACGTACTGTCACAGGAGCAGACGAAGGGCATCGGCGGCCCCGCTCTGGGCGCGCTCCAAAGCTCTCTTGGACGTACTGTCGCAGGAGCAGACGAAGGAGATCGCCGGCTCCCCCTCGGCCGCCCTCTGCCGCCACGACCACGAAGCCGGCGCACGTGTGCGGGCGCAGTCGGCAGCGAGGAAGAGTAGTACACGGTAGGGCGCCGCCGCTCTGTTCCAAGGAAGGCCACCGCTCCTCCACTCAGTCGACGCCAAGATTGGTAGGATAAACATCGGTGGCCGATTAGCCGGTTGACGGCGACGTGGAGGCGGAAATCTTCAGAACCTTGGATGAGGAGGAGGCAAACACAATAGCCCGCTTTCTCAGGTTCATGGCCGGACATGGTGGTCGGGCGCCGGTGATCATTTAGATTAGGTTTATAGTACGTTTTAGTATAGTTTGTGCGAAATATGTAATGAATTTCGTCTAGTTTATAGGAAAAGTTTTCGAAATGTAATGAATTTCATCCGGTTAATTTGAAATTTGCTTTGTTTGCATGAATTTCGTCCGGTTAGTTCATATAGTTGTCGAAAGGTATGAGGGTAGCATTGGATGGCATCCATCAGTGTCCTCGGACAGATGCCGGTGTAAATTTGAGGGCCAGCGCTGGAGATGCCCTAAGTATCATGCTATAATCGCTAACAGTGCTCCATTATTTCGCAGGGAACAGTTTTCCCTCGATCAAAATCAGATCCGCCGTGTTTCGCACTCCTCCCACGTAAGAGTGTAGACTCTTGCTTACATAAAAATGGAGCAAGTGGACGGCACTATAGCACGTCATATCACTCAAACTAGCCCGCCTAACATGCAGGAAAGCACCGCCCTCATCATTTTGTTCTGGATTTCTATGATCGATCGCACGAAAATGTTATGCTTTGCAAGTTCAAAAGGAAAAGGCGGCACACTTACGACTCATACGCGTCGCACCCCCGACAGTCCGGCTCGCACGCCACTCACCAGAGGGGACACGTGTTGTCTCGCATTTTCACTAACATGTGGGATTGCAATTGAATAAACCATCGATGGCCAAAATCTAATCGCTCGGCGGGCGTCGGCTGAGAAGAGAGAGACGGGGGAGGGAGAAGAGATCGCCCGCCCGCCGCGCACGGACTCCAAGAAATATATATGGTGATAATGTGAGGTGGGCCATGGGGGAGTCCGGAGTAAGTGAAGTAGAAAGGCACAAATGGTATGAACATGCGTGGCATATAGGGTGTGTTTGGTTGCGTTCTCGTCTCAGCATAGTTGTTCCCTCTCCATGCATGCTCAACTCAACACCCCTCTTCATGCATGCTCTCTTCATGCATGCTTCTAGTGTATTTGTGCTAAACTAGTGTGGACTCATGCACCCTCCATACACTCTACCAAACACCGAAAAGTGGGTCGAGAAGGGAACTCTTGGGCGGCATTTGTCTCTTACTATGTACTCCCTCCGTTCCAAATTACTCATCGTGGTTTTAGTTCAAATTTGAACTAAACCAAGACGAGTAATTTGGAACGGAGGGAGTACCACTAAATGTTGTACGTGCAATGCACGGTGATGTTATGGAGTACGTGCCTAAGTACTCTACTACTACTATATTAGTTGGAGGCACATATTAGCTTTTATATTTGTTTACGTGTATGCCCCGAGACCTTCCAACTAGACGTGTCTTTCTCTCCAGGTCGCACTTTGTATCGTTCATACCACTAGTACTACTACGTGTGGTCTCCGACCCAGAAGTGGAAGAAGTGGAGACGCTCTACCACGCTTTTTTTGCGCTGGGCTCTACCATGTTGTTCATGTCCCACTCCTTTCGCTGACGTGTGGGACATCCAGCACGTGCCGTGTTTGGCACTCTTCGTCGTAAGAGTTGAAACGCTAGCATTCATCAGAAATAAAAAAATCAGCAGTGATACTATTTTTTTGAAAAAATTATCCTGGTCTACCCCGGTCGTATCGCAGGCCCAACCTTTCCCACTGTAAGTTGGTCGGACGAAGGAACCATCATGACTTCGTTGAATTCCGCTTCTTCAAGAAAACTTACTGTACCCGCAATACTGCTACCACACGCGAAGACTGGACGGCACTGTACCACGTCATATCACTGAAACCCACTAGGCCATCCTAAAAAAACCACTAGGCCAAACTAGCCCGCCTATAGGTCATCTATTTTGGAACGGAGGGAGTACGTCTCTGTACTGCTATGATTTTCTGTTGTACGTCTCTGTACTTTTGCTACGATTTTCCTACCCTATGAACCAAATGAGGCCTGAATGTATCCGTGTCGACTAAGCCTACAATTTTAGGAGCTTGGGCTATTGGCCGATCGACGACGGATAAGTATAAGTGTACCACAAGCTCATCAGCCCCAACGTTTCTCTTCGGTGAGTGTTTTGCAAGTACTATAGCTCGCACAGTAGCTAGCCTACTAACACCAAGAATAATCAAACAAGCCCTGCTGATATGATAAACAGTTCAAACTTGCATCTAAGCATGCCATATATTACATCAAAAGCTGGTGAGGATACATCTGTTTCCATAACTCGGAGAGCGTTCGCCCACACAAGACAGTGCACTAGCCCTAAGATGGTTTGATAACATGCATCGTTCTGGTAATTAAACACAGGGCAATGAAAACTACCCTGGAGGATTAGCGCGACCAACTACTTCTTATCATCGATCTCTCGGGCAATGACCACAGCACGGACAGCGGCATGGGAATCGATCTCTGGGGCGATGTCCACAGGAATGACCGCGACATCGGAATCGATCTCTGGGGCGATGTCCACAGGATGGACAGCGGCATCGGAATCGATCTCCCGGGCGATGCGAACAGGACGGACCGCGACATCGAAAACGATCTCTGGGGCGTTGTCCACAGGACGGGCCGCGACATCGGAATCATCAAGGACGTCCACCGGCACCTGCACAAACCTAACAGATTAAGCACATTGCAAATAATCAAAAATCACAACTATGGTAATAAGCCATTATTTTTTACCTTGTGCAGCTCACCGGGGGATCCCATCCCTCCGGGGGCCATCTCCTCGTCCTCGATGGGGGCCATCACCTTGCCAGGGGAATACTACTTCTCAACGGCGACTATCTCCTCAAACTCGGCCTTGAGCCTCGCATAGGTGGCCATCAGAGTTTCTGGGGTAGGCACGGTGGGGCCCTTGCTGTTCTTCCAACTTTCTTTGAGGAGTTCGTCCGCCAACGTCGTCAACTCTTTGGCCAGTGCTTGTTTCTTGGAGTTCTTCGTCTCCATGGGTTCGCCCGCCAACATGGTCAACTCGTTGGTCGGTGCTCGCTTCCTGGAGATCGCTGTCTCCAGTGGGTTGTCCGCCGGCAACTCTTTGCCTAGTGCTCCAGGATCCATCAATGAACTGACAAACAAAAAGCAATCGAAAGGAAACCACAATCGCAATGAAAACGGGAAAAGAATAGGCTGTGAGAATCGGTCGGTGCTTCGCAAAAAGAAGATTCTTGGAATGAAAATATAGCAGCATCACTGATTCGCCCACCTTTCCTTCGTCGGTACAGAAGAAAAATGGCAGAAGTGAGTAGCCTGGAGTGAGGTTTTCTTCAAGAAAGGGGAGAAAGGGCTTCAACGAGCGTTCCAGTGAAATGATGGTTGCTTCGTCCAGTCCAACTTCGAGGCCACTTTACCACTGCTGGTAAAGGTGTGGGTTTTGTGATATGACGGGTCATGACGGCCACACCGGGGTGACCGGTGAGTTTCGACTGTAGCACCTCGCTGTGATTTGGTGGATGGCACGCGGGCCCGGATGCTTTGATGTCCCGCATGTAGATAGAGCGGCTAGTCATATAGGAGTGCTCAATATTGTGCACCGCGACCAAGGCGGAGAGGAAAACGAGAGAACTACGTAATTAATGCATGAGTTTAATTAGGGTAGTTTTGTAAAGTACGAGATACATTCCTCCAATCGCAAAATGCCTTGGTTGATGAGATTTGAGATTTGAGCCCTATAAACCGGAAGGGAGGGAGTACTGCACGCGGTGTAGTCTAGTCACTTGTTGAAATCTCTAGAAAGGCAAATACTCCTTTCCGGTTTACAGGGCTATACTAGCAAGTACTAGTACTACAATAGTGGGCTCAAATAGCAATTTTGTCTCATGCAAGAGCCTGGCTATATGCGTGCTCCAAGGCACCGCACCACGCGAGCGTTCGCAACTGCCACGTTCGGGTTGCGCTTGGCTCTTCGCCTCTTCGAGAAGACGAACAATGATGTTACTCCTACTTCTACAGTATCGAATCCACTGCTGCATGTCCGTCCACCTCGTGCGGGAGGGATAGCGTGTAGCGAAAGCTCCTACTAGTCCTGCCAGCCACCACGCTCATGCGCGAGGGAGGGACGCAGCTTCATTGACTTACTGCTCCTGCCTTTGCGTCTATGACAGGTGGGCCCAACAGGTGGTTGGCCCACCTGTCATGCAGCCAAAGGCAGGTGCAGTTAAGGCACCGGAGCTCAGTCCGCGAGGGAGAGGGCGTTGTAGTAATCAAACTTCTCGGTCTTGTACGAGTTGACGCGACACATCAAAGCACTGCACTCGATATAAGTCTTTTTACACATTTCAAATGGACTACAACATACGGATGTATGTAGACATATTTTGCTTCGTATGTAGTCACTTGTTGCAATCTCTAAAAAGACTTATATTTGGAAACGGAGGGAGTACAACGCATGCATGCATGCCGTGACTTCCCTTTTGATACTTGCATGTGTTGATTTGATGCACCTTGCCAAATTTTGACTATAAATTTAACTAACCAAATTTTCATGCATGTCACAAAAAATTACGGGGCTGTTTGGATTGTGACTATGTTTGTCTTATGTTGCCACATTATTTTTCCCACACTTGCCACACTTGCCTAACTTGAGTTGCTCAAATTGTTAGACACACTTTGGCTTGCCTAAGGGAATCTTGCCACACTTTTTGTGTCTATGACATGTGGGGTTCACTGCTAATAAAAAATTCTTGTCTTAGGTGTGGCTAATAAAAAAGACTTATATTTAGGAACGGAGGGAGTAGAAAATATAAATAATAATGCATGTTGGGGCAACCCACGTTTCCGATAATTTTAGCCATGGGCTTGTTCACAATTTTTACGAGGGGGTGGTTGTTCATTTAATGGAGGGACTTGTACCAGACTTGAACGATACAAAGTGCGACCTGGCACACCGTAACACCACTTGGAACAAGCGGGTAGCTATCTCAAAAAACAATCAACAACTAAAAAAACGGCGACCTGGCACGTAGTACACAATTTTAAACGATTGTTTTGATGGAGTGAAAAAGGAAAACTACCCCACTACGTATATATAGGCCGGAGCCTCCGCGCTTGCTTGCTAGGGTTGCTCTATTCACACACTCTCATCCTCTCCAGATCTAAACAAGATAGGGGTGGTAACACTGTCTTTCTCCCTTCAAAAAACACTGTCTTTCTATCCTCACCGCTGGTTACAGATCCGGACGTATCCCCCTCCGCCGGTGAAGGGGAGGAGGGGCAGCGTTTAGGCCGTCGTCGACAGCGAGGGAGGAGACCCACTGCCGGCCGCACCGTTATCTCTGGCCGAGCGCCGGCGCGGGAGGTCCTCCGATCCCTTCGTCGTTGCCCTAGTGTGGGCGGATCCGGCCTCCCGCCGCCCACCTATCCACATCCCGACGACCTTCAGGTATATCTTCCTTCGAAACCGCCTTAGCTCTACTTCCCCAGCTCGCTACGTCGCTGCATGTGCATCATTTTCTACCTCTCAGCCCCTCTCGATCGGATGGTCCAACGTCACCTATTTTTTTCTTCTATTGTTAGAGGTAAAGCTACTTCATGGAGTCGAATCTTGTACTTGGTTCAAACAAGAAATAAAGTGGGGGTGGGGGAATTTAGTATGTACATCGGACTTGGTACAAACAGGAAGGAAAGGGGGTGAAAGTAGTACAGACTGGTCATCCAACCGGTCTCTTGGTCGAAAAGGGAAATATAGGGGTAACGCTGTACACAGTGGTATGACCAGGACTAGATTTGCTATCCACACATAGGAGTAGGTGGCTAGAGTGAACAAAAATGGGACCAACCCAGATATGTTTCTTGGATGTTTGTTTCTCGGGGCAACAAACTATGAATCACCACTTTATGCCCCTGTTTAGGTACATGGTGCTGGACTGCTGGTGCACCCACTGTCCCATGCCCTTATACCAAATATTTAGCTGTTCTTAATCTAATGCCCCTGGTAAAAATGAAGCCATGCCACTGTTATAAGCCATGACAAGTTTAGCCAAATGTTTTTGCCTGTAATTGTTTGAGACTCTGACTGTTTCCTCTGTAGCTTTTTGTGCAAACAGGGATATCCATTTCACCTGGTTGCTGTTGTGACCTTTTGGTGCACTGCACAAAACTCTTCTTAAAAGAAGTGACTTTTGTGCTGTTTAACTGGAATGTCAGAATGGAACAGTTGGTTCATTTCGGTGGAACTGCACAAAGGGAGATCTGTGTTCCAATCCTCATCATCCATATTGGCACCATAACCTTCCTTTAGGTAAGAATGATATTTAATGCATGTGTTCATCTCTATTTTGCGACTGCCATGAGAAAATAATGCTATTTTTTACTAGTACACTTGTACTCCCTCACTGACAAAACCAATTCTGAAATAGAAGGCCAATCATGTACTTGGTTTCACCAACTGGTGAGGAGAATGAGAAACAGAGCATGAAGAGGAAGAGGAAGAAGAATAAACAGTGCCAAGGCGATCTTGCTAAAGCCAGAGGCCTCAGTCGAGGCCATTCAAGGGCTCCGGCAACGACTACCTTACATGTGAGACGATCCTCCAGGGAGCCCTTCCACTTCTGCTATCTCACTTAATTAATTAGGAGTACTTAAGTACCACTAATTTATTGCTGCCTAATTTTCCTGTCGGAGTTAAACAAATCTTTAGTAGCACCCTATGCTGAATCATGTACGTGTGTATGTTTGTCTATGGAGGTGAATCATGTAGTGGAGCAGGGAGGGAATATTATTAGTGTCGTGACATAATAGTGCTATTGTTTTGCAAGTCAATTTATTGCCATTGGTTCAATGAGGCAATGTTTTGTGTATTGTCCATCATGAATTTGATGCTACTGTTAGAGTAATATGCTAATGTGTTTCTATCCTTTCTCACTAAGCTAATGAAGGTTTCACCTTGTTCCTACTTGTGCAAACAGGGATCATGTTGTGCCAATCATACATTTTAGTGGAACTACACAAGACAAGACAATGAACTGTATCCCAGCCAGTGCTTTAACTCTGCTGGAAGTTCTTGATAATCTTTCGATATAATCTCAGCACTGGTAAACAAGAGTGATTTCAACCATATATTTGAAGTGCACAAAAATATATACTATTGAGTGATTCCAGTGAGTGCTTTATCATCTCTTATGGGACTACATGAATAAGCTTTTTTCCTCAGGTTGGTACGGGCCTAAGGCCTTCATCCACATTAGTTTGCTATCATATCTATTTGTATCATGCTACTGTCATGAGAAACTCCTTTATCTTTGCACGTTAAAGTTTTGCAACCTATGATACATGGCAATGCTTTGAGTGTTGAGCTAATTGGCACTGATTAAATAAACTAATACCTCTCTTTAAGCAAGACTACTATGTTGCTAACTTTACCCATTAATATAATGAGGGTGCTTCTATTTGTTAGTGTATGTTTCATCAACTAGTCTCACTAGTACAGTTATCTCACTCTCTCAATATATGTGCCAACAGGGATGCTTGATTTTGGTGGAACTGCACAAAAACTTTGGGTGCTTCATTGCCTCGATAGCTTCCGTCCTTTCCTGTCAGTCGCTAATCTGGGCCTGCTTTCTTCCTTTGCTGTCAGTCGCTTTGCTTATCTCGGCTTCCAGTCAAAGGAAATAGTAATTGATATGCTACCTCACACATGTTGGTACTGGTCTTTATCCTGATTATTGTGCTTGTCATGTATTGGTAATTTGGTATTGTGCTACTGTTTGCTGATTTTATAAAGGAGTAACTTGGAGCCTAAACTCGCAGGCAAATCATTGCATTGGGTGATTTCAGTAGAACTGCACAAAAAGATCAGATGGACAGATACTTATGTTGCTGCTATGTACTCCAAAGTTCACTCAGACAAGCATCGATGTTGAAAAGAAGTGCCTATATTCATTCGAGTATCAACCGGCGTCAACCAGTTGTCAAACTCCAAGTATTAGGAGAGTGAACGCTAAAAATATTGATTGGCACATAGCCCAGAAAAACACAGTGCAGTCTTTGGTCCCAACTTGTGCCTTTTGGTTATCGGCAGATATGGTAGCGAACTGTATGGCATGGAGTCTAAAGATTCCAGACAAGTTGGTTGATGCGTATATTCATCTGGCACTTAATTAGTATGCACGCCAGGGATGCTCCATTTCAGTTGAACAGCACAAAAAATTTGGGTGGTTCATTTTCTCAACCGCCTCCTTTCTCGTATGCAATGTAGAATTTTGGCGAGCTACAGGACCAAGATGAGCCAGTAAACTAGTTGGATGAAAGTAGTGGCCAAGTTGCTCAAACCTCCCTCGGCACGAGGCCACTATTTGAGGATAAACCTACAAGCAAAGTTCAGATTGTCTGTGCTGCCTCTTATGTACTCGAAAGTTTACTCGTGCAAGCATTAATTTTAACAAGAAGTACCTCCGACTGAACACCATTTACCAGTCTGTACCCTAGGTAATTAAAGTTCATCCATGGATCATATTGGCTGTGATCTCATCATTTGGATGCATAAACATACTGAACATGTGTATATCTTAATCTTTTTGTGAATTATCTATGAATATTGTTGTGTGATCTATCAATCATTTGGATCCATAGACATGCTGAACTTGTGTATATATGAATCTTTTGAGTTGTTGATAGTGAATGTTGGCTATGAATATGAACGTGTCCTGTGAACCTAAGTTTGATACGAATGTTTACCTTTTCTGTTGTACTTGTGTGTGAACTTGTTAGTATGCCTACTGTGTGGTATGTGACGTGTGGGTGTCAACGGCACACCTTCTTCCCGAGAAGAATTACACCCGCTTTGTTAGGGTAGCAACGGCGCATCAGCTCTTTTCAATCTTTTTGCTCTGTCTTGCCCCCTCCCCCGCTCAACCCCTGCCGTAATGTTTTCGGCCACAAAACAAACATAGTACTGCGTTGTTTTTGGGGCTTGATGAAAAATCGAGTGCTGGTTCCTGTAGGTTGGCCCGCCCAGCAAATGGGCTGCTGGTCCACCACGGACTGGGAGGCTAAAAATACAAGTTGTATGGTGCAGAGGCAAGTAAAAAACGCCATCGAGAGCCATCCACTGAAGAAAAAAAATAGCTCCTGATGTGCTTCTTCAGTCGTGCCGCCGGCCCCCTCTTTAATCCAGTTCGCTCGGGGATCTGGTATCTTTTTTTCCAGAGGGCGAACAAGTATCAGCTAGGCCTAGGTGTTGTATTTTAACATGCGTAGCCCACGACATACGGTGACAGTGGTTTCAACTAATTTTTTGAGGTCCATGCCGGCCTATGGGCTTTTTCTTAAAGATCGCCAGGCCAATGTATTTTTTAACCATATTATATATATTTATATTATTACTATTATCGTATATTTTATAAAGACTTATATATACATTATAAAAACATCCCACGTGTTATTAACTTATAAAAGTAAATGTTTAACAAAAGTTGGCAAGGAAAATCCTGGTTGTTTTTGACTCACTGGCAAGGAAAATCCTGGTGATTTCGTACAAAAGCTTGCGAAGATTTTAAGGACCAATATAATAATAACGCACTCATTTTTATTTTGAGCAATAACTCGCTAATTTGTTAATTATGTATATAAAAAATGCGCCTCTCCGGTTTATTTTTTGATATTAATTGCTCCTTCTAACATAACATTATATATATAACGAGCCCAGCTAATTCGTGTATTTGAAGGAAGTGCAAATGGGCTGGGATTTCTTGGAAAATATAAATGGGCCGCATTGACGCGAAATTATTTGTTCACCCAGCCCAGCAAATGGACTGTACATTCTACAAAACATGGGTTAAATATATGCCACATTTTTGCAGGCTGACATGTGGGCCAATGGGTCGAAGCCTATGCAGGGTGTTGTCAACTTGGTCAACAAATGATTATGACATCCACAGCCATTGGATATATATCCAATGGCCGGCATGCACCTTCAATCTCTCATCTTCTTCCTCTAGCATTGCCGGGACCGCCTGGTGCGGCCTCCGGCAGCTAGCGGCTCTGCTTAGCACGCATCGCTGCGAAGCGCTACCCCACCGCCGGCCCGGCTATCCCTCCACCCCTCCACACCTCCTGTTATTCTCCACCGACTGCAGCCCCACGCCGCACCAGAACTAGTTATAACCCTTCTCCTCCTCTCAATCTGCGACTCCACTGCCGCGTCTTCCCATCTCCGAGTCGTTCCTGTCCGGGGCCTCGCCGTCGTCCACCGCCTCGCTGCGCTCGGTGCAGCGTGGTCAACAAACGAGAGTCATCGGAAGAGGACTGTACGTGGAGAGCCTGACGGCTGGGACCCATGAGGTCCATGGTCGCACGCAAGGAAAGTTGCTCCTTATTAAGCTGAAAAAAATGTTTCCTCCACGTGAAAGCTGGGACCCACCGGCGGTATCTTCGCACGGAAGGAAGTGCCTCCTTGTTATGTGAAAAAAATTATTCCTCCTGTTGACAGCTGGGACCCGTCAGATTTGGTGGCTAACTTGTGGGCCTACTAAGAGGACGTGTACGCAGGGTTTTGTCAACTTAATCAACAAATGATTCTAGCAGCCGGACCATTGGATGTTAATCCAATGGCCGTGCTCCTTCTTCAACCTCTATTCTTGCTCATGTCTCCCGTGGGCGGCACCGCGGCTGTGCTGCCGCGCACCCGAACCAGTCAAGTTTCCCACTCCTCTCCATCTGTGACTCCACTGCCCCGTCTTCTCCATCTCCGGGTCGTTCCAGTCTAGGGCCTCGCCGTCGTCCACCGGCCTTGGTTCGCTCGGCATGGTGTGGTCAACGTGGTCAACAACCGAAGTCATCGGAAGATGACTGTACGTGAGAGGCTGACAGTGGGGACGCACCACGCCCATGGACGCATGCAAGCAACGGAACGCAGGGTTGTCAACGTGGTCAAGGAACGACTTCCATCGGAAGTGCACTATACGTGGAGAGGCTGACAGCTGGGTCCATGGCCGCAGCAAGGAGGTGACTCCTTATTACGCGAAAAATAATGATTCCTCCACCTGACAGCAGGGACCCACCGGACGGGCCACCATATTTTGTGAAAAAAACATTTCCCCCCTGACTGCTTGGACCCACCGGACGGGCCACCGTATTTCGAAAAAAACGTTCCCCCCGTTGTCAGCTCGGACCCACCGGAAGTGCCTCCTTATTACGCAGAAAAATGAATACTCCCCCTGCTAGCTAGGACCCACCTTGGTGGGAGGCTGACTTGTGGGCCTACTAAGTTGACGGGGATGGAGGGCTTTGTCAACTTAGTCAATATGAACGATTCTAGCTCCAGTGACCGTACGATGTCCATCCAACGGCCGTAGTGCTTCTTCAACCTCTGGTCTTCTTGCTCCAGCCGCCCAAACCAGCGCCGGTCGTGTCGTGTGCTCCTGCCTCCCGTGGCCGGCTGTGATGCCGCGGAGGCCTCACCGCCCCCTACTACTCCCACCGCTGGCCAGGCCATCCCTCTACTCACCCACATCCCCTGTTATTCTGCGGCGACGGCAGCCTCACACCGCAGCCGAACCAGTGAACCCTCATACTCCTCTACGCGTGGGCATCCACTGCCGCGTCTTCCCCGGCTCCGCGTCGTCCCCTTCCTAGGCCTCGCTGTCATCCACCGCCCTGGTGCTCTCGGTGCGGCGTGGTCAACGTGGTCAAGGAACGACTTCCATTGGAAGAGTACTGTACGTTGATAGGCTGACAGCTGGGTCCACGGCAGCCGCAAGGAATTGGCTCCTTATTACGCATAAAATAATTATTCCTCCACCTGACATCAGGGACCCACCGGACGGGCCACCGTATTTGGCAAAAAAACATTTCCCCCTGACAGCTGGGACCCACCGAACGGGCCACCGTATTTCACGAAAAAAACGTTCCCCCCGCTGTCAGCTCGGACCCACCGGAAGTGCCTCCTTATTACGCACGAAAAAATGAACACTCCCCCTGCTAGTTGGGACCCACCTTGGTGGGAGGCTGACTTGTGGGCCTACTAACTTGACGGGGACGGAGTGCTTTGTCAACTTAGTCAATATGAACGATTCTAGCTCCAGTGACAGTACGATGTCTATCCAACGGCCGTAGTGCTTCTTCAACCTCTGGTCTTCTTGCTCCAGCCGCCCAAAGCAGCGCCGGTCGTGCCGGATGCTCCTGCCTCCCGTGGCCGGCTGTGCTACCGTGGAGGCCTCACCGCCCCCTACTATTCCCACCGCTGGCCAGGCCCTGCGGCGACGGCAACCTCACACCACAGCTGAACCAGTGAACCCTCGTACTCCTCTCCGCGCGGGCTTCCACTGCCGTGTCTTCCCCGGCTCTGCGTCGTCCCCTTCCTAGGCCTCGCCGTCGTCCACCGCCCTGGTGCTCTCGGCACGGCATGGTCAACGTGGTCAAGGAACGACTTACATCGGAAGAGTACTGTAAGTGGAGAGGCTGACAGCTGGGTCCATGGTGGCCGCAAGGAAGTGCCTCCTTATTACGGGCAAAATAATTATTCCTCCACCTGACAGCAGGGACCCACCAGACGGGCCACCATATTTCTCGAAAAAAATGTTTCCCCCCTAACTGCTAGGACCCACCAGCTACATCTTCGCACGCAAGGAAGTGCATCCGGGAAAAAAGAAAACGATTCGCCACCCTGACTGCTGGGACCCACTAGCTACATCTTTGCACGGAAGGAAGTGCCTGTCAGTCGGGACCCACCTGGTCGAGGCGTACGTAGCGTTGTAATTCTGGTCGCGAACGTGTACGTACATACTGGTCGATGTAGAGGCGCGCACGTGTCGTAGTAGAGACGCGCACGTAGCATGTACACGTACGTACAACGGCCAGTGTGCAAGAAAGAAAATACGGCCACGTACGTACATACGGGCGGGGTCTCAAACGCCTACTCGTGCATACGTACGGCCAGGGCTCGTGTATATGGCTGGGTCGGAATGGAGAAACTGCGTCGTCATCGTGTTCATGGGGAGGCAATGGAATGCGTCGTGTTCATCGGGAGGCAATGGAACGCGTGGGATCCAACCGGCTTGGACGGAACAGCCGATGGAAACGAGGCCTGGCATACCGCACAATGGAGGAAATGGCCTTGTGTTCGACCGGCCACGTTCAATACGGGATCCTGTTCATCGGGAGGGGTCTGGCATACCGCAAAATGGAGGACACCGACTTGTGTTGGACCTCCTACGGTCGAAACGGGGTCCTGTTGATCGGGAGGGGTGTGGTGTCCCGCAAAACGGAGGAAACAGACTTGTGTTGGAGCGCTACGGTCGAAACGAGGGCCCTGTTCATCGGGAAGGGTGTGGCGTACCGCAAAACGGGACTCCACGGGATACTGTTCATCTCCACCATCGACCCCCTCCAGCCTCCACGGGCTACTGTTCATGCACCGTCGACCTCCTCCAGCCTCCACCTGTGACTGTTCATCCACGGGCTCCTGTTCATCCAGCCTCCACCGTGCGCTACTCCACCGGCTACTGTTCAACCAGCCCTCTCCACGGGCTCCTGTTCAACCACCGCTCCACCGTCTACTGTTCATCCAGCCCTCCACGGGGTGGTCCTATTCATCCAGCCCTCCACGGGGTCCTGTTCATCCAGCCCCAACCGGCTCGATCGATCGGGGTCCTGTTCATCCAGAGGCAACAC
>NC_057814.1:87850030-87882926 GCF_018294505.1 Triticum aestivum
GACATGATGTTTGATTTAGAAGTGAAGAACATTTTGTGCTGCCTTGAAGACTTCAACAATGGCGTCCCGGAGGACGACAACGACAACGACGGCGCGACATGCCGCCTCCGCCGCCGCCGGAAATAGTTTTTTTGGGGTTTAATACTGTATCCCGAATTCTCGATCATATGAATATAAATTCGCAGTGTGACTGAATGAAAGATATGGTTTGAACGAACTTGCGTTTTTCTCTCTTAATGTACAGACTTATCAAACGATTTTCTTTTGAAAAAAAGTCAATGGTTTTTAATTATAAAACACTGATCGCAAACGTTTTAGTTAGAACACCTGTATGCAAACCGACAGCTTCCCCAGGAAGCCAAGGGAAAATGTGCCGAGCAGGATTTTTGCAGCTCTTGATTGCAAACGTTTTAGATAGAACACCCGTATGCAAAGTGAGAGCTATGGTCTTCCCTCGCAGTGCAGGATTTGTGCATTCCATCAACGCAAATGGTTGTTTTGGATGATCCGTGTGCAACCACGTAGAAACAATTGGGTAAGATTTGCATCTATCATTTTGGGTATGTTGCCATTTGTGAAACTGGAAAGATTGACATTTGTTTATATAGTAACATTGCCATTTGTCAACCTTGTAACACTGCGATTTGTCAAAATATCCAGCTAAAAATCACTAGCACTATCTAATTTTTGCAACTCAAATCACTAGCACTGTTCATATGGACACCACTAGCAGGCGTGAGTTGATGGACGCATATGCAAATGTACCATTGATTACATACAACAAGTCATCAACCCACAACGACAACGAGGATACACGTTGGATTATAGATCATTTCCAACAAAACATTCTAGTAAAGTAAAGTTTTTCTCACACAACAAATTACAAAGTGATGAAATGAGCTTCAACTCAACCACTCGTCGGTGTTGGAAACGCTTGCTTTGAACTAGAAGTGATTCTCTGGGAAGGGCCAGCTACTGTCAATCTCGAGACCAATGCAGGACTGATCATCCAGGCTGAAGCGGCCTATGTCAGGACCCATATTATGATGGTAGGGAAGCATAGCAATGACCGAGGTATAGATACAGTTGCTTCTCATAATGGTAGTAACGTTGTGTCAACAGCAGCTAGATCGCCTTTCACCATCATTGGATAGTTTTGTCCAAGGAAGAGCGAGTTTCCTCCAAGACTTTCAATACTGAACCAGGGGAGAAGGTGTTGGCGCTAGTACACCAGTATCCATCTCGAATACCCTGCAATGGATGTTGGAATAGGTCCGGAGAGTGCGACCATGCGAGACAACACCTGCTTCCTTAGTAACATCAGCAGTCCCCTGTATACAGACAAGAAGAGGTGATCCATCGGAATAAGTTGCTAGGCGCCACAGAGTATATGGGTCCTGCTCTTCCTCATGCTCGTGATCATTAGCTTCGTCATCTCCCCCTTGGTTATAAATTTTTTCAAGTAAGGTGGTGGAATGTTCACAGGACCTTGGAAACACAAGAAGGTTAATTAGTAAAGGGAAACTAGCTAACCCGCATGCATGTGGATGAAACAATTATAATTACGATGGAAGGAAAACGTACCGAAAGCCTTAGGATTCCATGCAAAAACAGTGCCACGAGTGGTGGCAGCAAACACAAGACCCTCGTATTGAATTGCATCACAGTACTCATCGGTGTATAGAAATTGATTTTTGAGCAATATCCATGGAGGCGTGGAAGTAAGGACGGCAACAAGCTTGTCGAAGATAGCAACAACTTCATAGTTCGTGTAATCCCAAGAGCGGTTGGGAACTCGACAAATTGCTATCTTCTGTAGACGACAGTCACCATGATCGTATTTGAACTCACGTAGAATACCGGTGTACTCAACCGCTGGGCAGTCTGAGATTTTTGGAAGTGGAACCCGGTGACGAGTGTACACATTCACAAGTTCCCACTCGCAGTTGTACCCAATATAAACAACCCAATCTCCATTTGCGCCTTCCCAAGCCTTGCCCTCAAGCGATAGCATCTTAACATCACACGTATCATTATCAAGCGGCATCAACTTGCACAAGGCAAGCCTTCCGTCGTCCGCGCGCTAGTCAGCAGGGTCACGGGGAAGAAGATAGGGGAGATCAAACCGCTCCTGGACCCTTGGGTTCCTACTAATGATGTTATTAGTTGAGTCGCGAATGGTCTTGAACGAACCTGCCATGCTAGCCGAGGTGATGAAGTCGCACCGATCAATGAGTTCCTCCACCACGTCATCTTTCAGATCGGGGGAAGAATAACGGGGTCGTTTCTGGTCTGTTCCCTCCATGGAGAAGATAATCGAACAATGGCAGAAGGAAGGGTAAAGGCAAATGGAGGGAGGAAGAGCGTGCGACAGCAGTTCCAAATCGAGAGGGAAAGGCGAAGAGGCGGTGGACGGTTGCCACGGTACAAGAAGAGGCTAGTGGGGAGCGAACGGTTGCCACAGAGGTCGCACACTGACGACAAGGCCGAGTGAACCGCATGCCGTATATCGCACACACCTTGATCTGGCTGACCATTTCTTTTGTGTTGCCTAATCACAAACAGTTCATCGGAGTGAACCGTATGTTGTATATTGCACACACCTTCATCTGGCTGCCCGTTTCTTTTGTGTTGCCTAATCACAAGCAGTTCATCTGAGTGAACCGTATATTGTATATCGCACACACCTTCATCTGGCTGCCTGTTTCTTTTGTTCCTCCTCATCGCAAACTGTTAATTGAACTGAACCGTACGCCCTACATCGCACACGCAACTAAAATCTGAACCGTGTTTGATGCATCCGTCATCACAAACGTTTTGCACCTTATTTGACGGCTTTTTTACACCACCGTTTGTGATTATTGCATAGCACACAGTTTCGTCGAAGGGTCTCTGATCGTAGTGTCGCGTTAGCAGCATCCTGCAGTAGTGACAATGGGCCCTGGCGGCGCCTGGGGGGTGCCCCGAGGGGGGCACAACCCACCAGGGTGCGCCAGGAGCCGAACCACATCTTTGCTCTATAAATACCCCAATATTCCAGAAACCCTAGGGGAGTCGATGAAATATTCATCCAGCCGCCGCAGAGTCCAGAACCACCAGATCCAATCTAGACACCATCTCGGATGGGGTTCACCACCTCCATTGGTGCCTCTCCGATGATGCATGAGTAGTTCTTTGTAGACCTTCGGGTCCGTAGTTAGTAGCTAGATGGCTTCATCTCTCTCTCTCTCTGAATTCTCAATACAATGGTCTCTTGGAGATCCATATGATGTAACTCTTTTGCGGTGTGTTTGTTGGGATCGATGAACTTTGAGTTTATCATCAGATCTATCTTTTTATATCCATGAAAGTATTTGAGTTTCTTTGATCTATTTTATGCATGATCTCTTATGGCCTCGTATTTCTTCTCCAATATTTGGGTTTTGTTTGGCCAACTTGATCTATTTATCTTGCAATGAGAAGAGGTGCTTTGTAGTGGGTTCGATCTTACAGTGCTTGATCCCAGTGACAGAAAGGGAACCGACGCATATGTGTCATTGCTAGTAAGGATAAAACGATGGGGTCTATCTTTACATAGATAGATATTGTCTACATCATGTCATCATTCTTATTGCATTACTCCGTTTTTCAATGAACTTAATATACTAGATGCATGCTGGATAGCGGTCGATGTGTGGAGTAATAGTAGTAGATGCAAGCAGGAGTCGGTCTACTAATCTTGGACATCATGCCTATATAATGATCATTGCCTGGATATCGTCATGAGTATTTGAAGTTCTATCAATTGCTCAACAGTAATTTTTTCTTGCTATTTTTCTCGAGAGAAGCCACTAGTGAAACCTACGGTCCCCGGGTCTGTTTCTCATATATTTGCATTTGCGATCTACTTTTTCCTTGCATTTATTTTCAGATCTATTAAACCAAAAATACAAAAATACTTTGCTGCACCTTATTTTATTTACGATCTATTTATTCAATCTATTACAACTTTCTCCCGTCCACGCACCGTTTCTGGCGCCGTTACCAGAAAGGGATTGACAACCTCTTTAACACGTCGGGTTGCGAGTGGTTGTTATTTGTGTGCAGGGGCTGTTTACGTTGTGTTGCTTGGTTCTCCTACTAGTTCAATAACCTTGGTTTCATATCTGAGGGAAATACCTACCACCATTGTGCTGCATCATCCCTTCCTCTTTGGGGAAATACCGACATAGCTTCAAGCGACATCAAGCTTCGGTCCCGGCGATCCGGTAGCTGCGTCCCTTCCAGCTTTCTCGGCTCGTCGACAACCTGATGATTTCGGCCCCAACAACTTGGATCTGCGCTCTCTGCAGTCCCAGTTTGGCGGTACCGCTGGTCGTAGTTGATTCCTCTGCGTCGGTTCTTGCTGCCCCGCCGCACCACGACCTTGTATGCCTACACGCCTCGTCTGGTGCCAGATCCTATGTCGAGTGTTCCATCGTGCCAGGTGCCACCTTCCGACGGCCAACCCCTACAGACTTGGCGCTCCGGCCAACTGCGGCTTCCGCATCTCAGATTTTGGATCCTGCGCCTATGGGATTGCTCAGTAACAGGCCAGGGAGAAATCTCTGCCCGGATTGCCGGTGCTGGTAGCGGCGACGCTTGCGGGTGTCGTTTTCCTTCTTGAAGGCGCTACCATGGCCTCCATCTGCGCCCCTCTTCAAGCTCAGGGGAAACCCTAGGTCTGGTTCTCCGGACCGGATGGCGGTGGTGTCGTGGCATCGTTGTTCCTTCTTGAGGGTGCTATCTTGTTGCTCGTGGTCTCCCTGCTGTTGGATTTGGCGATGTTGGACGTCTTGCTGGTTTGGTCTGCCTCTCTTGTTTGGGGCTTAGTGGGCTTAGTGAAGGAAATATGCCCTAGAGGCAATAATAAAGTTGTTATTTATATTTCCTTATATCACGATAACTGTTTATTATTGATGCAAGAATTGTATTAACCGAAAACTTAGTACATGTGTGAATACATAGACAAACAGAGTGTCACTAGTATGCCTCTACTTGACTAGCTCGTTGAATCAAAGATGGTTAAGTTTCCTAGCCATAGACATGAGTTGTCATTTGATTAACGGGATCACATCATTAGAGAATGATGTGATTGACTTGAACCATTCCGTTAGCTTAGCACTTAATCGTTTAGTATGTTGCTATTGCTTTCTTCATGACTTATACATGTTCCTATGACAATGAGATTATGCAACTCCCGAATACCGGAGGAACACTTTGTGTGCTACCAAACGTCACAACATAACTGGGTGATTATAAAGGTGCTCTACAGGTGTCTCCGATGGTACTTGTTGAGTTGGCATAGATCGAGATAAGGATTTGTCACTCCAATTGTCGGAGAGGTATCTCTGGGCCCTCTCGGTAATGCACATCACTATAAGCCTTGCAAGCAATGTGACTAATGAGTTAGTTGCGGGATGATGCATTACGGAACGAGTAAAGAGACTTGCCGGTAACGAGATTGAACTAGGTATTGAGATACCGACGATCGAATCTCGGGCAAGTAACATACCGATGGCAAAGGGAACAACGTATATTGGTATCTGTTTGACCGATAAAGATCTTCATAGAATATGTGGGAGCCAATATGAACATCCAGGTTCCGCTATTTGTTATTGAACGGAGACGTGTCTCGGTCATGTCTACATAGTTCTCGAACCCGTAGGGTACGGACGCTTAACGTTCGGTGACGATCGGTATTACGAGTTTATGTGTTTTGATGTACCGAAGGTAGTTCAGAGTCCCGGATGTGATCACGGACATGACGAGGAGTCTCGAAATGGTTGAGACATAAAGATTGATATATTGGACGGCTATATTCGGACACCGGAAGCGTTCCGGGTGGTTTCGGACAAAACCAGAGTGCCGGAGGGTTACCGGAACCCCCCCCGGATAGTTGGGCCTACATGGGCAATAGGGAAGAGGGAAGGCAGCCCACAAGGGGCAGCCGCGCCCCCTCCCTATAGGGAGTACGAATTGGACTAGGGAGGGGGGCGCGCCCCCCTTTCCTTCTCCTCTTCCTCTTCCTTCCTTTCCCCTACATCCTCCTAGTTGTACTAGGAAAGGGGGAGTCCTACTCCTACTAGGAGGAGGACTCCTCCCCTCCTTGGCGCACCCCAAGGGCCGGTCGGCCTCCCCCCTTGCTCCTTTATATACGGGGGCAGGGGGGCACCCTAGGACACACAAGTTCATCATTGATCTCATAGCCGTGTGCGGTGCCCCCCTCCACCATAATCCACCTCGGTCATATCATTGCAGTGCTTAGGAAAAGCCCTGCACCGGTAGCTTCATCATCACCGTCATCATGCCGTCGTGCTAACGAAGCTCTCCCTCGACACTCTACTGGATTGTGAGTTCGTGGGACGTCACCGAGCCAAACGTGTGCAGATCGCGGAGGTGCCGTACTTTCGGTACTAGGATCGCTCGATCGTGAAGACGTACGACTACATCAATCGCGTTGTCATAACGCTTCTGCTTACGGTCTACGAGGGTACGTGGACAACACTCTCCCCACTCGTTGCTATGCATCACCATGATCTTGCGTGTGCGTAGGATATTTTTTGAAATTACTACGTTCCCCAACAGTGGCATCCGAGCCAGGTTTATGCATAGCTGTTATATGCACGAGTAGAACACAAGTGAGTTGTGGGCGATAATAGTCATACTGCTTACCAGCATGTCATACTTTGATTCGACGGTATTGTTGGATGAAGCGGCCCGGACCGACATTACGCGTACGCTTACGGGAGATTGGTTCTACCGACGTGCTTCGCACATAGGTGGCTGGCGGGTGTCAGTTTCTCCAACTTTAGTTGAATCGAGTGTGGCTAGGCCCGGTCCTTGTTGAAGGTTAAAACAACGCATACTTGACGAAAAATCGTTGTTGTTTTGATGCGTAGGTAAGAACGGTTCTTGCTCAGCCCGTAGCAGCCACGTAAAACTTGCAACAACAAAGTAGAGGACGTCTAACTTGTTTTTGCAGGGCATGTTGTGATGTGATATGGTCAGGACATGATGCTAAATTTTATTGTATGAGATTATCATGTTTTGTAACAGAGTTATCGGCTACTGGTAGGAGCCATATGGTTGTCGCTTTATTGTATGAAATGCAGTCGCCATGTAATTGCTTTACTTTACCACTAAGCGGTAGCAATAGTCGTAGAAGCAATAGTTGGCGAGACAACAACGATGCTACGATGGAGATCAAGGTGTCGCACCGGTGACGATGGTGATCATGACGGTGCTTTGGAGATGGAGATCAAAGGCACAAGATGATGATGGCCATATCATATCACTTATATTGATTGCATGTGATGTTTATCCTTTATGCTTCTTATTTTTCTTAGTTTGATGGTAGCATTATAAGATGATCTCTCACTAAATTTCAAGGTATAAGTGTTCTCCCTGAGTATGCACTGTTGCAAAAGTTCATCGTGCCGAGAAACCACGTGATGATCGGGTGTGATAAGCTCTACGTTCATATACAACGGGTGCAAGCCAGTTTTGCACACGCAAAATACTCGGGTTAAACTTGACGAGCCTAGCATATGCAGATATGGCCTCGGAACACTGAGACCGAAAGGTCGAGCGTGAATCATATAGTAGATATGATCAACATAGTGATGTTCACCATTGAAAACTATTCCATCTCACATGATGATCGTACATGGTTTAGTTGATATGGATCATGTGATCACTTAGATGATTAGAGGGATGTCTATCTAAGTGGGAGTTCCTTAGTAATATGATTAATTGAACTTTAATTTATCATGAACTTAGTACCTGATAGTATTTTGCATGTCTATGTTGTTGTAGATAGATGGCTCGTGCTGTTGTTCCGTTGAATTTTAATGCGTTGCTAGAGAAAGCTAAGTTGAAAGATGATGGTAGAAACTACACGGACTGGGTCCGTAACTTGAGGATTATCCTCATTGCTGCATAGAAGAATTATGTCCTAGAAGCACCGCTAGGTGCCAAACCCGCTGCAGGAGCAACGCCAGATGTTATGAACGTCTGGCAGAGCAAAGCTGATGACTACTCGATAGTTCAGTGTGCCATGCTTTACGGCTTAGAACCGGGACTTCAACGACATTTTGAACGTCATGGAGCATATGAGATGTTCTAAGAGTTGAACTTAATATTTCAAGCAAATGCCCGAATTGAGAGATATGAAGTCTCCAATAAGTTCTACAGCTGCAAGATGGAGGAGAATAGTTCTGTCAGTGAGCATATACTCAAAATGTCTAGGTATAACAATCACTTGATTCAACTGAGAGTTAATCTTCCTCATGATAGTGTCATTGACATAATTCTTCAATCACTGCCACCAAGCTACAAGAGCTTCGTGATGAACTATAACATGCAAGGGATGGATAAGACAATTCCCGAGCTCTTCTCAATGCTAAAGGCTGCGGAGGTAGAAATCAAGAAGCTAGGAGCATCAAGTGTTGAAGGTCAACAAGACCACCAGTTTCAAGAAAAAGGGTAAAGGGAAGAAGGGGAACTTCAAGAAGAACGGCAAGCAAGTTGCTGCTCAAGTGAAGAAGCCCAAGTCTGGACCTAAGCCTGAGACTGAGTGCTTCTACTGCAAAGGCACTGGTCACTGGAAGCGGAACTGCCCCAAGTATTTAGCGGATAAGAAGGATGGCAAGGTCAATAAAGGTATATGTGATATACATGTTATTGATGTGTACCTTACTAATGCTCGCAGTAGCACCTGGGTATTTGATACTGGTTCTATTGCTAATATTTGCAACTTGAAGCATGGACTACGGATTAAGCGAACATTGGCTAAGGACGAGGTGACGATGCATGTGGGAAATGGTTCCAAAGTTGATGTAATCGCAGTCGGCCCGCTACCTCTACATCTACCTTCAGGATTAGTTTTAGACCTGAATAATTGTTATTTGGTGCTAGCGTTAACCATGAACATTATATCTGGATCTTGTTTGATGCGAGACGGTTATTCATTTAAATCAGAGAATAATGGTTGCTCTATTTATATGAGTAATATCTTTTATGGTCATGCACCCTTGAAGAGTGGTCTATTTTCATTGAATCTCGATAGTAATGATACACATATTCATAATATTGAAGCCAAATGATGCAGAGTTGATAATGATAGTGCACCTTATTTGTGGCACTGCCGTTTGGGTCATATTGGTGTAAAACGCATGAAGAAACTCCATTCTGATGGACTTTTGGAATCACTTGATTATGAACACTTGGTACTTGCAAACCATGCCTCATGGGCAACATGACTAAAACTCTGTTCTTCGGAACAATGGAGCGAGCAACAGATTTGTTAGAAATCATACATACTGATGTATGTGGTCCGATGAATATTGAGGCTCGCGGCGGGTATCGTTATTTTCTCACCTTCACAGATGATTTGAGCAGATATGGGTATATCTACTTGATGAAACATAAGTCTGAAACATTTGAAAAGTTCAAAGAATTTCAGAGTGAAGTGGAAAATCATTGTAACAAGAAAATAAAGTTCCTACGGTCTGATCTTGGAGGAGAATATTTGAGTTACGAGTTTGGTCTTCATTTGAAACAATGCGGAATAGTTTCGCAACTCACACCACCCGGAACACCACAACGTAATGGTGTGTCCGAACGTCGTAATCGTACTTTACTGGATATGGTGCGATCTATGATGTCTCTTACAGATTTACCGCTATCGTTTTGGGGTTATGCTTTAGAGACGACTGCATTCACGTTAAAATAGGGCACCATCTAAATCCGTTGAGATGACACCTTATGAACTGTGGTTTGGCAAGAAACCCAAGTTGTCATTTCTGAAAGTTTGGGGCTGCGATGCTTATGTGAAAAAGCTTCAACCTGATAAGCTCGAACCCAAATCGGAGAAATGTGTCTTCATAGGATACCCAAAGGAGACTGTTGGGTACAACTTCTATCACATATCCGAAGGTAAGACATTCGTTGCTAAGAATGGATCCTTTCTAGAGAAGGAGTTTTTCTCTAAAGAAGTGAGTGGGAGGAAAGTAGAACTTGATGAGGTAACTATACCTACTCCCTTATTGGAAAGTAGTTCATCACAGAATCTGTTCCTGTGACTCCTACACCAATTAGCGAGGAAGCTAATGATGATGATCATGTAACTTCAGATCAAGTTACTGCCGAACCTCGTAGGTCAACCAGAGTAAGATCTACACCAGAGTGGTACGGTAATCCTGTTCTGGAGGTCATGTTACTTGACCATGACGAACCTACAAACTATGAGGAAGCAATGATGAGACCAGATTCCACGAAATGGCTTGAGGCCATGAAATCTGAGATGGGATCCATGTATGAGCACAAAGTGTGGACTTAGGTTGACTTGCCTGTTGATTGGCAAGTCATTAAGAATAAATGGATCTTCAAGAAGAAGACTGACGCTGACGGTAATGTTACTGTCTACAAAGCTCGACTTGTTGCGAAAGGTTTTCGACAAGTTCAAGGAGTTGACTACGATGAGACTTTCTCACCCGTAACGATGCTTAAGTCCGTCCGAATCATGTTAGCAATTGCTGCATTTTATGATTATGAAATTTGGCAAATGGAAGTAAAGACTGCATTCCTGAATGGATTTCTGGAAGAAGAATTGTATATGATGCAACCTGAAGGTTTTATCGATCCAAAGGATACTAACAAAGTGTGCAAGCTCCAGCAATCCATTTATTGACTGGTGCAAGCATCTCAGAGTTGGAATAAACGTTTTGATAGTGTGATCAAAGCATATGGTTTTATACAGAATTTTGGAGAAGCCTGTATTTACAAGAAAGTGAGTGGGAGCTCTGTAGCATTTCTAATATTATATGTGGATGACATATTGTTGATTGGAAATGATATAGAATTTCTGGATAGCATAAAAGGATACTTGAACAAGAGTTTTTCAATGAAAGACCTCGGTGAAGTTGCTTATATATTAGGCATCAAGATCTATAGAGATAGATCAAGATGCTTAATTGGACTTTCACAAAGCACATACCTTGATAAAGTTTTGAAGAAGTTCAAAATGGATCAAGCAAAGAAAGGGTTCTTGCCTGTGTTACAAGGTGTGAAGTTGAGTCAGACTCAATGCCCGACCACTGCAAAAGATAGAGAGAAAATGAAAGGTGTTCCCTATGCCACGGCCATAGGCTCTATCATGTATGCAATGCTGTGTACCAGACCTGATGTGTGCCTTGCTATCAGTTTAGCAGGGAGGTACCAAAGTAATCCAAGAGTGGATCACTAGACAGCGGTCAAGAACATCCTGAAATACCTGAAAATGAGTAAGGATATGTTTCTCGTTTATGGAGGTGACAAAGAGCTCGTCGTAAATGGTTACGTCGATGCAAGCTTTAACACTGATCCGGATAACTCTAAGTCACAAACCGGATACGTGTTTATATTGAACGGTGGAGCTGTCAGTTGGTGCAGTTCTAAGCAAAGCATCGTGGCGGGATCTACGTGTGAAGCAGAGTACATAGCTGCTTCGGAAGCAACAAATGAAGGAGTCTGGATGAAGGAGTTCATATCCGATCTAGGTGTCATACCTAGTGCATCGGGTCCAATGAAAATCTTTTGTGACAATACTGGTGCAATTGCCTTGGCAAAGGAATCCAGATTTCACAAGAGAACCAAGCACATCAAGAGACGCTTCAATTCCATCCGCGATCAAGTCAAGGAGGGAGACATAGAGATTTGCAAGATACATACGGATCTGAATGTTGCAGACCCGTTGACTAAGCCTCTCTCACGAGCAAAACATGATCAGCACCAAGACTCCATGGGTGTTAGAATCAGTACTGTGTAATCTGCATTATTGACTCTACTTAAAGTGGGAGAGTGAAGGAAATATGCCCTAGAGGCAATAATAAAGTTGTTATTTATATTTCCTTATATCATGATAAATATTTATTATTCATGCTAGAATTGTATTAACTGGAAACTTAGTACATGTGTGAATACATAGACAAACAGAGTGTCACTAGTATGCCTCTACTTGACTAGCTCGTTGAATCAAAGATGGTTAAGTTTCCTAGCCATAGACATGAGTTGTCATTAGAGAATGATGTGATTGACTTGACCCATTCCGTTACACTACTAGGGAAAACCCTAGCAGTACCGCGGGTATTTTTCCTATCAGTAGCACGGGACGACGCACTACTGATAAGGCGCTACAGCTAACGTGTAGCAGTAGCGCCTGTCGTCCCACGCTACTGCTATACATGGATAGCAGTAGCGCGCTTTAGTGAAGAGCGCTGTTGCTAATATCTGCAACACTTTTTAGAAGGCAGCGCTACTGCTAACTTTGTTCCCCTCGCTACTGCTAGTTTTATTAGTTTTTTTTGCATATTTGTTTTGTATTTGAATAGGCTTTATACAATAATCTTTAGCACAGCATACACATACAAATGTAATCATAGCATATACATACAACTAGTCTCATCAAATCATGTCATCATCATAATCATGATCCAACACAAAGTGGTCTCTCGTCATCATCTCGAAAATAGCGATACAAGTCTCGATTACTTGCAACTACATTGTCATCCATTTAAACAATGACATACGCGAGAAGAGCTATCACTTTGAGTGAGAGCGGAACTATGCAGTACATGAGTTCGTATCCCTCTCTCGCATTAGCGTGAACCTAAACTAACTACTGCCTGTCACTCGGAAACCGGAAACCGGTACACTTAGGCCTGACACTCCGACCACTCGTCGTATATATACTCCTGGTGTAGCACTTCTTCGCCATCGATGATCTATGTACCTGCATTGTCACATGAGTCGATGATATGCAACATATATAGTTGAGCAACAAAAAGAGACAGACTTGGCAAAAATAGAAGCAACATATCATAAGCATAAATAATAAAGTTGATCGTACCCAAAATGCCCTAACTAGAGTGATCGTCGCTAGTCGAGGTGGACGGTTTAATTACATCACAAATAAAGTTTTGTCGTGCATAACTCAAAGTTTCGTCATACAGAAAGTATGGACTAAACGGACACATTGTCATATATCGACAATCACTCCAACATGTCGTGCCATCCATCCAAGTCAGGGAGATAGTCCCCGAGCCTAGTGAAAGGCTTTAGGTCGAGACGCTGAGAGGCTACCCGTGTTCGGATGTCTTCCCACGACATTTTTCCTTCTTCGTAGAACATCCCTGTTTTTCCGACGACCTCCTTCATGATGATCTAGGCAAGTTCGCGCTGGATGTGATAGAACTCTGCTCGAAGTCGATGATCCTTGATATCTCCTACATTCTTTGCCCATTGCAGAATATGGGCATCGCCGGATGTAGGTGACATGCGAAGGTTCTGGTGATCCGTCTGTACTCCAGCATGTGGTGTAGGACATAGAATCCATCATTAAGAGAATCACTCGGTTGCTGGATGCAGCAGAAGTCGGTCTTATGGCCCAAGGCGGGCCTGCCGCCCCTTCTCTTCTTGTCCTTGACCTCTCCACCCCGTGCGTCGTAGTAAACCATAGCACTGTCGAGAACATCCTTGATGTGGGTGTAATCCTTTTTGTTAATGTTCATCGACGAGTCCAAGTAAAGGGCGTGGGAGTATCGGGGGTAGAGGATGATGAGGACGGCGCGCCCGCCGCTGCGCAAAATAAGTACACCTCAAATTAATTAGCCTCCCCCATGCAAATGAATGATTGAAATCGAAGGAAGGATATCCGCGCGGATGACTTACAGGGGATGATAAGGCACGAGAATCTCCTCCTTGTCCTTATTTGCGAGCATGAAATTGATGATGTATTCCCTCGCGTATTCACGGTGCTTTGCGCAGACTCACAAGAAGCCCTCGTGCATGAAGTACGGGTCAGCGCCACAGATATGAGGTATCTGCTCAACCCCGATGATGTAGTTCATGTGCAAGGCATAAAGTCAGACAAACGTAAAATCCAGCTTCTTCACGTGAAACATGTTGAATATGTAATCAAATCGAAGGAAGAACTTCTCCGCAGGGAAGAAGTCGACGTATGACAATTGCCGCGGAACATTAACCACGTAGAGTGGGTATCTTGGATCTTTTGAGGAGATGAGGCCTTTCTCTATCCGCAGCACATCGTCATGAAGTCTCCTTAGATCGCCGAATCTCGCCCCTAGCGCTGCTGCAGGTAGGATTGGTTGACCGGGATATGCCATTTATCTGCACCGGGAATATCTATACGGTCTTGACTGTTGACTGCCATCGTCATCCTCATCCTCATCTATGGCGACGTCACCAGCAACTAATGGAGCCTTTTCCGTTAATTGGGTAGGTGAGGTGTTGATGTTCATACCTAACTGCGTGCTCGTGGGTGTGCTCCCGGCCGCCTCCAGACGAAGCAGACTCTTTGGCCACAAGAGGACCCACCCATTGCAAAAATAACCAAGCCGCCGTGGGGTCTCGTCGTCATCCCCCACTAGTACCAGAGGAGGCAAATTCTCGTGGCCCGGTTTGACACTGGCCACTGAAACCTTGAAGATGTTCGGGGGGATCGGCCGGCTGTGGAACAATGGTTCCTTCGGCTTCATTATCATTGCCTTCCCCACGTCCACCTTCTGGTCGCCGATGGTGTACAATATGGTGCACGGGGTCTTGTCGGCCTGCAAAGAAAAGTCTGCGACGGGAGACATCCGAAAGGCAACGAAAACGGGAGATTATACATTGATACGTCTCCAACGTATCTATAATTTTTGATTGTTCCATGCTATATTATATTCTATTTTGGACATTAATGGGCTTTATTATACACTTTTATATTATATTTGGGACTAACCTATTAAATGGATGCCCAGCCCAGAATTGCTGTTTTTGCCTATTTCAGAGTTTCGTGGAAAAAGAATATCAAACAGAGTCCAAACGGAATGAAACCTTCGGGAACGTTATTTTCGGAACGAACGTGATCCAGAGGACTTGGACCCTACGTCAAGACATCAACCAGGAAGGCACGAGGTAGGGGGGCGCGCCTACCCCCACTACAAGAAACTTGTTAATACATGACGGTCCTAGTCCGTCACAGATCAGGCAAAAACTGTCATGTGTGCCCATCCTTGACGGATCCGAAATCTGTCATGTATATCGCGTCATAATTTGACATCGTGCCTTCCATGACGGTCCTTGGCCGTCATGGATCTGCCCCAGGCCCGCCAAGCCCAAACAAGGCTGTGACGGAACAGACCATCACAGATTTACATGACGTGGCTGCAACATGGACCTAACAAGGCGTCTACGTGGATCTGACGTGGAGGATAACATGGCCCATATTGTAACCAGCCCAATTGGCCCAATATTTTTGGTGGACAATTTTATCTTCATCCTGCTATTAGCCCACCTGTTTTTTTATTCCCAACCGATTAGCCCCTTTTTTGTCCAGGTTGTACAATTTACAATAGGAAACCCAAATTATATTCATTCAAAAATAGCAACTGTTTACATGACAATACAGTGTTCCAACAATCAAGCCTGATTTGAAAAAAAATAACAAAGCTTAATATCAGAACATCATAAGCATATCTAGAAGGCGCTATAAGCATTTTTAGAAATGCACTACTAGCTAATTTCAATGCCCAACACTACACCACCGCTTGAAGGCAGCTATCCAGACCCAAATAATTCCTGCTAACAAACTTCGAACTCCGGTAAGACGGATTACCCGCCAAACCTGCATAGAATCAAAACACATACAAAATTATAATTATAATAAGTTAAAAAAGCCAGCTCCAAAATGAATCCAGAGAGTAATAATATTATTTGATTTTCTGGACACACCACTACTATATTAAGGTACCACGTAATTGTGGGCAACGCACGTGAAAAAAAGCTGACTAGTTACAAGTTCAATAAATTGTTCTATAAATGTGACATTTTATCATCCAAACATAAAAAGGTCAACATCATTTTAAAACAAAGGACAAACAGATCATTTCATATTCATAAGTACGTCAACAAAATCAAGTTTATATGCGCATGACAGGACTTGTATATCAGAATAGATGATCCCATACAATGCAATGTAGTTCATAGTCAACAAAACATGGAAAAATGTAATACTATACTTTTTTCATCAATTAAAGCTTGTTTCTGTCAATAAAGTTATTTCTGCATGTAATGGAAAATAAAAACACTCAAAAAGGAAAGACCATTTTAGGCAATTAAATGATCCAAAGTTCATTATGAGAAGTGATGAAGAATTGAGACAGTAGATGTTGAGTATGCAAGTAATAACACTGAAAATTTGACACTGAACAATTGAACTATGTAGTCGATAAAACAGTCCTAAATCAGAAGCAAAAAACAATATAACATCTACTATTAGTAATCTTAAATAAAAGCGCGCAATTTTCACTTCCATCGCTACTTCAGATTGCAATTCAGTGTACACGCATTTCCGGAAGTACAGTAGTACGAAATCCATCACCTCTGTTGTAATAAGCAAAAAAAACTGAACATTAATTAAACTGTTAGCTTGCAAACCCAAAGAAGAATGGAAAATAGAAGGATTATTTATATGACTACATGAAGAAGTCAGGTAGTCACTAAATTAGACATCAAGGCAGTAATGAAGTTCATTTCAAGGAATCATGGAAACAGAAGCATTATTTATACAACTATATTCAGAAGTCACCTATCTGAACAAAGCAGAAGTAATCATACAAAGATTAGCATGCTAGAGAAACAATGAGTTCAGCTGGGTGATGATGTACTTACATCAGCGTTGTTTGCAACCATATTAATACAAAACTTAAAGAGTCAATTAGAAACACAAAAGAATAAGGGAGGATAATTTTCTGTACAAGAATCAGCTGAAAATTATGTAAAGAAAATAATGCCAGCATATAAATTGTGGCACACATTCCTTAACAAATAAGAATGACAGTAAACAAGTAACAGAGACTAACTTCAAGATAATTAACAGAAACTGGGCATAAACATAGGCTAAGTTCAAATAAAAATATGTAATGTTCTGGACAATATTAACTCAATGTTTGAATCAAATTCGGTGCCAAAGGATTTTTCATCTAACTCGATGTCTATGCTGCAAGTTCATCTCAAAGCACCAACAAATACAGTACTAAGCAATACTTGCTTGCTAAGTGAACTTCAAATGGCATGCAAAATATTAACAAAGAATATGATACAGTTTCACTGAAAGATCTCCCACACTAATAGTTTATTTGTCGAGTACTAAGCTGTTTACTTTTTATTAAATGAAAAAATAAAAATCTGTACTGTAGTGAACTATGAAACAAGAAAATAATTGATAAATAGTGAACTAATAGTTAGGAAAGCGCATCTCGAATTGATCATGCTTCGTTTATGTTAAAGGACAGGTAGAAAAGCTAGTTTATCATCCATGTTACTTCTATTCATGAACCTTCATCAGCTTGCACGAGAACTACACATTATTTTATTACATGGGAAAAACAATTAATTAATTGTTATTCGATACAAGCAGAATCAGAACCCATGAACACCAAGAGATGGCAACTCTAGTAGAGTATGGATGCAATGCATGATATCAGGGACATGGTCCAATGCAGATTTTATGCACACAGAAATATATGTACAGTTAGAATTTTACAAATACCACACACAATCCACACCTTGAACTCACAACAGTACACAACTTGAACAGCTCAAAATGTACAGCCAGAATAATTCACATCAAGAATACAACAAGCGAAAGAATGGGACGGTATCAAGCTCACCATGTTCTGCTTGAGGACTATGGCATCAACTTCGATCAGGTGGGAGATGTACAGAATATAATGTGCAAAGCAAAGATATTAGTGTGACAACTGGATGTGCAGTTTCATTTCATTATTACTGAAATGCAAATGTTGTCTCAACTGAACCAAATTCTTAAAGTACTATACCTTCCCAAATGTATAATTTACTAACTGGAGTCTTAAAGAATTGATTCAAATGCATACTAACCGAACTAAGAAGGAACAATGTTCGATGGGTAGCCGCACATTACTTTCCCTTTCTTCATGATATACTTGAAGTTTGTCTTGCATAAAGTAACAAGTATCTATTAAAAAAATTATTACTTGGAATTATAATGAACTAACATCAGAAACCCGAAGCTGTGCAACACTGACCATCCTTTGGATAATAATAGTAAACAAAACATATTTTCCATCTTTGTATTGGTAAGGCTAAAACACATATACCAGACAAAAAATTACAAGTCCTAGAAATGTGCCAACTAAAATGAAATACCGGCTCCACATGCCCTGATGTCCTCTGCCCAATCATGCAATGTTCGAACTTACAGAATTCGTGAGATATATATCTGTCAACAATCACTATGCAATCTAGGTGAAAATGCAAGCCTTAACCTATGCTGAATATAGATCAGGAATCTAAAGTGATCTGTCACAAGTGAATATTGGATGAAATAAAATAAGCAGAGGATGCCATAGAGGAGGAAGGCTGAAGAAGTTCATTGGTGTTGCAGTGGTCGCACTACAGGTCGGCCACCACCGTAGCGCGGCAGAGTAGGTCGCCACAGGATGCACAGCCATGTCGGAGAGGCGGCAGAGGAGGTCGGGGTCGCAGCCGTCCAGCCCAACGCGCACAAGCGCACCGAGCTAGGGGACGCAATACAGGAGGTGGAGAGGCGCGATGGGGCGCGCTGTCCGAGGCAGAGGAGCCACCGGAGACGCCCTGGCGATGGACATGGTGCCGCAACCGAAACCCTAGCCATGGCCTAGGGGTCGTGGGCGGGCGCCGGAGACAGGTAGTGGCAGATACAACTGGACTGGACGAGGACGAGGTTGAAGAATAGCTCGTCAGTGTGCTATGCGGTGGCGAACGTTGCCGCAATCGATGGGTGTTGGTCGCGGCGCGAGGGGTGGCATGAGAGAGAGAGAGTTAGGTTGCCAGAGTGGTGGATGGGTGGGGGATGCGAAGGATCTGACATCTGCCGGAGGTGCGAGGTGAGAGGAGGGAGGGGAAGGGCCGACGGCAAGCTGTGGGTGGAGGGATGGGAAGATCTGGTGAGTGGCGGCGATGGGGAATTGGGAGGGGGATGCGTGGAGGAGGAAGAGAGGAGGGGGCCGAGGAGGAGTGTGTTAGGGTTAGCCTTTTATATGTGGGATGGTTGGGCGGGCTTTAGCGGGCTTTAGACGGGCTTGCAGGGCTGGACCAGACCATCCATGACAGATTCTGAAATTGTCATCGCAAATCCGTCACGAATTAACAAGTTTCTTGTAGTGCCCCCCCCCAGGCGCGCCCTCCACCCTCGTGGGCCCCACGTTGCTCCACCGACGTCCTTCTTCCTCCTATATATACCTATGTACCCCCAAACTACCAGATACGGAGCCAAAAACCTAATTCCACCGCCGCAACCTTCCGTACCCTTGAGATCCCATCTTGGGGCCTTTTCCGGAGCTCCGCCAGAGGGGGCATCGATCACGGAGGGCTTCTACATCAACACCATAGCCTCTCCGATGATGTGTGAATAGTTTACCTCAGACCTTCGGGTCAATAGTTATTAGCTAGATGGCTTCTTCTCTCTCTTTGGATGTCAATAGAAAGTTCTCCACGATTCTCGTGGAGATCTATTTGATTGAATCTTCTTTTGCGGTGTGTTTGTTGAGACCAATGAATTGTGGGTTTATGACCTTGTTTATCTATGAACAATATTTGAATTTTCTCTGAATTCTTTTATGTATGATTGGTTATCTTTGCAAGTCTCTTCGAATTATCAGTTTGGTTTGGCCTACTAGATTGATCTTTCTTGCAATGGGAGAAGTGCTTAGCTTTGTGTTCAATCTTGCGGTGTCCTTGCCCAATGACAGTAGGGGCAGCAAGGCACGTATTGTATTGTTCCCATCGAGGATAACAAGATGGGGTTTATATCATATTGCATGAGTTTATCCCTCTACATCATGTCATCTTACTTGAAGCGTTACTCTGTTCTTATGAACTTAATACTCTAGATGCATGCTGGATAGCGGTCGATCTACTTGTTGCGGACGTGATGCCTATGTACATGATCATACCTAGATATTCTCATAACTATGCTCAATTCTGTCAATTGCTCAACAGTAATTTGTTCACCCACCATAATACTTATGCTATCGAGAGAAGCCACTAGTGAAACCTATGGCCCCCGGGTCTATCTTCCATCATATTAATCTTCCAACACTTAGCTATTTTTATTGCCTTTTATTTTACTTTGCATCTTTATCATAAAAATACCAAAAATATTATCTTATCATACCTATCAGATCTCACTCTCGTAAGTGACCATGAAGGGATTGACAACCCTTTTATTGCGTTGGTTGCGAGGATTTATTTGTTTGTGTAGGTGCGAGGGACTCGTGCGTGGCCTCCTACTGGATTGATACCTTGGTTCTAAAAAACTGAGTGAAATACTTACGCTGCTTTACTGCATCACCCTTTTCTCTTCAAGGGAAAACCAACGCAGTGCTCAAGACGTAGCAAGAAGGATTTCCAGCGCCGTTGCCGGGGAGTCTACGCAAAAGTCAACATACCAAGTACCCATCACAAACCCTATCTCCCGCATTACATTATTTGCCATTTGCCTCTCGTTTTCCTTTCCCCCACTTCACCCTTGCCGTTTTATTCGCCCTCTCTTTTCCGTTTGCCTCTTTTTTGCTTGCTTGTCGTTATGGCTAGTCCCCTTTCTTCTCCATTGTCTCCCGAGAATGAAGTTCTTAATTTTAAGCAAAGGGAGGGAGAAAATCTAAAAGACGCTTGGTATAGAATTTGCAATGCTCAAAATAGATCTACCAAGAAGCAATCTACTTCCGTTCTTCTCCACAATTTTTATGTAGGCGCTACTCCTTGGTACAGATATATCCTTGATACCATTACCGGAGGGAATTTCTTGGGTAGCCATACTTTTGATTCTTATAATGCTATAATAGATTTGTTTGGCTCACCACCTCTTTTGGTTAATGGAACTATGTTAAGTTTGGAGCATGTAATGCAAAGACTTTAAATTATTGAAAATAAAGTTGCTACCGTAGAGTTAATTGAAAATTTGGATAAAAAGATTCACAACCAAATTACCCAATATGGATCTAAAGTAGGAGTCACTTTGAAAAATATTAAGGAGAAGGAACCCATAGTTAATGAAAGAATAAATCAGGATTCCACTAGAATCGATAAACTTGAGGGTATCATTACCAACTTGGGAACCGCTTTTTCTTCTATAAAGAATACTCCAAGTCCTCCAACTAAAATTGCCAAGCTTATGTATGTTCCTAAAAATAAGGGTGAATCCTCTAGTAAGGAAACTGCGGATCTCAAATCTATAAGTATTCGTCCCAATCTTTTTGCTATCATTAAGGAACCATTTGCTACAAATGAATTTTTCGGTTATGTGCCTAGAAGTTTGATAACTAATAAAAAGAAAGAAACTCCTAAGGATGATAGATGTCTCATTGAAGAACTGCCCACCAAAGACGGCAATACCTAGATCTATCCTTGCTTTTATGCCTAGCTAGGGGCGTTAAACGATAGCGCTTGTTGGGAGGCAACCCAATTTTATTTTTAGTTTTTTGCCTTTTGCTTCTGTTGAGGAATAAATATTTGATCTAGCCTCTGGTTATATGTGTTTTTATGTTTTAATTAGTGTTTGTGCCAAGTTAAACCTATAGGATCTTCTTGGATGATAGTTATTTGATCTTGCTAAAAATTCCAGAAACTTTCTGTTCATGAAAATAATTGTTAAAAATCACCAGAACGTGATAAAATATTGATTCCAATTGCTTCTGATCAACAAACAAATTTTCTAGGTCTTCCTATTTTGGCTGAATATTTGGAGTTCCAGAAGTTTGCGTTAGTTACAGATTACTACAGACTGTACTGTTTTTGACAGATTCTGTTTTTCGTGTGTTGTTTGCTTTTGATGAATCTATGGCTAGTAAAATAGTTTATAAACCATAGAGGTGTTGGAATACAGTAGGTTTAAAACCAATATAAATAAAGAATGAGTTCATTACAGTACCTTGAAGTGGTGTTTTGTTTTCTTTCGCTAACGGAGCTCACGAAATTTTCTGTTAAGTTTTGTGTTGTGAAGTTTTCAAGTTTTGGGTAAAAGATTTGATGGATTATGGAACAAGGAGTGGCAAGAGCCTAAGCTTGGGGATGCCCATGGCACCCCAAGATAATCTAAGGACACCAAAAATCCAAATCTTGGGGATGCCCCGGAAGGCATCCCCTCTTTCGTCTACTTCCATCGGTAACTTTACTTGGAGCTTTATTTTTATTCACCACATGATATGTGTTTTGCTTGGAGTGTCTTGTATGATTTGAGTCTTTGCTTTTTAGTTTACCACAATCATCTTTTCTGTACACACCTTTTGAGAGAGACACACATGATTCGGAATTTATTAGAATACTCTATGCGCTTCACTTATATCTTTTGAGCTATATAGCTTTTGCTCTAGTGCTTCACTTATATCTTTTAGAGCATGACGGTGGTTTTGTTTCATAGAAACTATTATTCTCTCATGCTTCACTTATATTATTTTGAGAGTCTTAAACAGCATGGTAATTTTCTTAAATTGGGAAATTAATCCTAATATGTTAGGTATTCAAGACTAGTAAAAAACTTTCTTATGAGTGTGGTGAATGCTAAGAGAAGTTTGATGCTTGATGATTGTTTTGAGATATGGAGGTAGTGATATTAAAGTTTTGCTAGTTGAGTAGTTGTGAATTTGAGAAATACTTGTGTTGAAGTTTGCAAGACCCGTAGCATGCACGTATGGTAAACGTTATGTAACAAATTTGAAACATGAGGTGTTATTTGATTGTCCTCCTTATGAGTGGCGGTCGAGGACGAGCGATGGTCTTTTCCTACCAATCTATCCCCCTAGGAGCATGCGCGTAGTGCTTGGTTTTTTATGACTTGTAGATTTTTGCAATAAGTATGTGAGTTCTTTATGACTAATGTTGAGTCCATGGATTATACGCACTCTTACCCTTCCATCATTGCTAGCCTCTTCGGTACCGTGCATTGCCCTTTCTCACATTGAGAGTTGGTGCAAACTTCGCCGGTGCATCCAAACCCCGTGATATGATACGCTCTTTCACACATAAACCTCCTTATATCCTCCTCAGAACAGCCACCATACCTACCTATTATGGCATTTCCATAGCCATTCCGAGATATATTGCCATGCAACTTTCCACCGTTCTGTTTATCATGACACGTTCATCATTATCATATTGCTTTGCATGATCATGTAGTTGACATCGTATTTGTGGCAAAGCCACCGTTCATAATTTTTTCATACATGTCACTCTTGATTCATTGCTATCCTGGTATACCGCCGGAGGCATTCATATAGAGTCATACTTTGTTCTAGTATCGAGTTGTAATCGTTGAGTTGTAAATAAATAGAAGTGTGATGATCATCATTCATAGAGCATTGTCCCAACAAAAAAAGAGAAAGGCCAAAAAAAGAAGGCCCAAAAAAGGGGGACAATGCTACTATCCTTTTTCCACACTTGTGCTTCAAAGTAGCACCATGATCTTCATGATAGAGAGTCTCTTGTTCTGTCACTTTCATATACTAGTGGGAATTTTTCATGATAGAGCTTGGCTTTTATATTCCAACAATGGGCTTCCTCAAATGCCCTAGGTCTTCGTGAGCAAGCAAGTTGGATGCACACCCACTTAGTTTCTTTTGTTGAGCATTCATGCATTTATAGCTCTAGTGCATCCGTTGCATGGCAATCCCTACTCCTTGCATTAACATCAATCGATGGGCATCCCCATAGCTCATTGATTAGCCATGTTGATGTGAGACTTTCTCCTTTTTTGTCTTCTCCACATAACCCCCATCATTATATTCTATTCCACCCATAGTGCTATATCCATGGCTCACGCTCATGTATTGAGTGAAGGTTGGAAAAAGTTTGAGATTACTAAAGTATGAAACAATTGCCTGGCTTGTCATCGGGGTTGTGCATGATGAGAGCATTCTTGTGTGACGAAAATGGAGCATGACTAAACTATATGATTTTGTAGGGAGGAACTTTCTTTGGCCATGTTATTTTGAGAGGACATAATTGCTTAGTTAGTATGCTTGAAGTATTACTATTTTTATGTCAATATTAAACTTTTATCTTGAATCTTCGGATCTGAATATTCATACCACAATTAAGAGAATTACATTGAAATTATGCCAAGTAGCATTCCACATCAAAAATTCTGTTTTTATCATTTACCTACTCGAGGACGAGCAGGAATTAAGCTTGGGGATGCTTGATACGTCTCCAACGTATCTATAATTTTTGATTGTTCCATGCTATATTATATTCTGTTTTGGACATTGATGGGCTTTATTATACACTTTTATATTATTTTTGGGACTAACCTATTAACCGGAGGCCTAGCCCAGAATTGCTGTTTTTTGGCTATTTCAGAGTTTCGCAGAAAAAGAATATCAAACAGAGTCCAAAGGGAATGAAACCTTCGGGAACGTGATTTTCAGAACGAACGTGATCCAGAGGACTTGGACCCTACGTCAAGACATCAACCAGGAAGGCATGAGGTAGGGGGCGCGCCTACCCCCCAGGCGCACCTTCCACCCTCGTGGGCCCCACGTTGCTCCACCGACGTACTTCTTCCTCCTATATATACCTACGTACCCCCAAACTACCAGATACGGAGCCAAAAACCTAATTCCACCGCCTCAACCTTCTGTACCCGTGAGATCCCATCTTGGGGCCTTTTCTGGAGCTCCGCTGGAGGGGGCATCGATCACGGAGGGCTTCTACATCAACACCATAGCCTCTCCGATGATGTGTGAGTAGTTTACCTCAGACCTTCGGGTCCATAGTTATTAGCTAGATGGCTTCTTCTCTCTCTTTGGATCTCAATACAAAGTTCTCCACGATTCTCGTGGAGATCTATTTGATGTAATCTTGTTTTGCGGTGTATGATCAAGTTTATGAACAATATTGTTGAGACCGATGAATTGTGGGTTTATGATCAAGTTTATCTATGAACAATATTGGAATCTTCTATGAATTCTTTTATGTATGATTGGTTATCTTTGCAAGTCTTTTTGAATTATCAGTTTGGTTTGGCCCACTAGATTGATCTTTCTTGCAATGGGAGAAGTGCCTAGCTTTTTGTTCAATCTTGCGGTGTCCTTTCCCAGTGACAGTAGGGGCAGCAAGGCACGTATTGTATTGTTGCCATCGAGGATAACAAGATGGGGTTTATATCATATTGCATGAGTTTATCCCTCTACATCATGTCATCTTACTTATAGCGTTACTCTGTTCTTATGAACTTAATACTCTAGATGCATGCTGGATAGCGGTCGATGTGTGGAGTAATAGTAGTAGATGCAGGCAGGAGTCGGTCTACTTGTCGCGGACGTGATGCCTATATACATGATCATACCTAGATATTCTCATAACTATGCTCAATTCTGTCAATTGCTCAACAGTAATTTGTTCACCCACCGTAATACTTATGCTCTCGAGAGAAGCCACTAGTGAAACCTATGGCCCCCGGGTCTATCTTCCATCATATTAATCTTCCAGCACTTAGCTATTTTTATTGCCTTTTGTTTTCCTTTGCATTTTTATCATAAAAATACCAAAAATATTATCTTATCATATCTATCAGATCTCACTCTCGTAAGTGACCGTGAAGGGATTGACAACCCCTTTATTGCGTTGGTTGCGAGGATTTATTTGTTTGTGTAGGTGCGAGGGACTCGTGCGTGGCCTCCTACTGGATTCATACCTTGGTTCTCAAAAACTGAGGGAAATAGTGACGCTGCTTTACTACATCACCCTTTCCTCTTCAAGGGAAAACCAACGCAGTGCTCAAGAGGTAGCATACACTTATTGAAGGGGGCCGGTGTGACAGATACCGTGAGGGCGTCGAGCTCAGCTAAAGACGAAACATCGCCGAGCACGTCCGGTGCCGGAGCAGGTGGGGAGCCGGTGCGGGAGCAGGTGCAGCTGCAGGTGCTGGTGCAACGCTAGTCGAGCTGCTCCCCAAGAAGTCATCAAGGGGAAAGTCCGCTGCATATTTTTCTGGATTTTGTCTGGTCCAATTGAAAACGGCCGGTACCAAGGAAGTAGACATATCTAGGACCACCTGTTTTGCGGCAGCTAACGCTGTTGCGACTGTCCGAGATGATTTCTTCTCAACCGCAATCTCAACCTTCTTGTCGATGTTTTCTTCAGTTAACCTCCATCTTTCCTTTCTCTCCTCCGTGGTCTCACGGTAGTACTTCTTCCACGTGGCGCCGTCTCCGACACCGTGAATGCGTCCATACGATGGTCGAGTCTCCACCGGGAGTCATTTCAATATGTTCAACGCCTGGTTGAATGGAATGTCCCACTTGGGCCTCGCCAACGCCTTAGACGGCGAGTCGCTTTCGGCCGCAATCCTATGCTGCCCTCTCTGCAAAAGGCACAAGGATCGTTTACAAATATGACTAACGAGTAGTGGAATTGAGCAGAAACTAAAATTACCAGCAGTCTCATGAACTCCGTCGTGACCGCGTTTGTCTCCAAAACCTTCTTCACTGCGTCCCAACGGTGCCGGGCCCCGAGGACGTCACGCTCCTCCGGGACGGTGAACTCCGCCAAGGGGTCTGGGATGCCCAGGCTCGCGGCTTCCACGTCCTCCTTGGCCCATATGGACCTCTTCCTGCCGTAACCACGACTTCCGAGGTGGTGGGACCCAATGTTCCTCTGTTGAAGCCCCTTCATGTACTTCGCCTTTTTTTGGCAGTTTCGGCCTCACAAGCCGCCTTGAATATTTCAAAGTGCTCTACCTTTATTGTCGGATAATCCTTTACAATCCCGGAGTAGGGTTCCTTTTTGTCGATGATCCTTGCTTTCACCCTTGTTTTCCAGGCGGCCAATGCGTCGCTAAACTTGGACATGGCATGTTTGTTTATCTTCTTCATTGCCGGGTCCTTATCTGGATCTCTATAATCCTTTCATTCCGGCCCGGGAACAAGAATATCTGGTGCAGCTTCTTTAGGAGGGAGGGCCTCGTATTATCTATCTTCTGTAGTTTCTCATTGTTGATGGTGGCGGTTGTCCGTACGATGCAGCCTATTTAATTGACGTAGCACGCGCGCGCTTCCTCGGGCGCGTTTGGCTCAAAATTGTCGTCGTCCACCTCCGTGACCACCAGTCTAGTAGTCCTGAGTTTGTTAGGAAGCCGTTGCCTCTTTGCTTTCGGTTCTACATCGGCTCCGCTCCCCGAGGCAGTGCCGGTCTCAGTCTCAGCGCCGGTCTTGATGCCGGTCTGAGTCTCCACGCCGGTCTCAGTCTCAGCACCGGTCTGCGTGTCGGTCTCAGTCCCCGATGCGACCGGTGGGCCCAGCAACAACATCGGTTGATCGTCGGCAAGGCTCAAAAATTCGTCTGTGATACGTCTCCAACATATCTATAATTTTTGATTGTTCCATGCTATATTATATTCTGTTTTGGATGTTTAATGGGCTTTATTATACACTTTTATATTATTTTTGGGACTAACCTATTAACCGAAGGCCCAGGCCAAATTGCTGTTTTTTTTCCTATTTCAGTGTTTCGAAGGAAAAGGATATCAAACGGAGTCCAAACGGAATGAAACCTTTGGGAACGTGATTTTTGGAACCAGCGTGATCCAGAGGACTTGGAGTCTACCTAAAGCAATCAACGAAGAGAGCACGAGGCAGGGGGCGCGCCCACATCCCCCAGGCGCGCCCTCCACCCTCGTGGGCCCCTCGTTGCTCCACCGATGTACTTCTTCCTCCTATATATACCCATATACCTTGGAAACATCATATACGGAGCCAAAAACCCTATTTCCACCTCCGCAACCTTCTGTACCCGTGAGATCCCATCTTGGGGCCTTTTCCGGCGCTCCGCCGGAGGGGGCATTGATCACGGAGGGCTTCTACATCAACATCAAGTTGGCCTACTAGATTGATCTTTCTTGCAATGGAAGAAGTGCCTAGCTTTGGGTTCAATCTTGCGGTGTCCTTTCCCACAAGTCGGGTTGAGAAGGCCCAAAAAAGGAAAACAAAATGAGAGAAAAAGAGAGAAGGGACAATGCTACTATCGTTTTTCCACACTTGTGCTTCAAAATAGAACCATGATCTTCATGATAGAGAATCTCCTATGTTGTCACTTTCATATACTAATGGGAATCTTTCATTATAGAACTTGGCTTGTATATTCCAATGATGGGCTTCCTCAAAATGCCCTAGGTCTTCGTGAGCAAGCGAGCTGGATTCATACCCACATAGTTTCTTTTTGTTGAGCTTTCATACACTTATAGCTCTAGTGCATCCGTTGCATGGCAGTCCCTACTCACTCACATTGATATCTATTAATGGGCATCTCCATAGCCCGTTGATACGCCTAGTTGATGTGAGACTATCTTCTCCTTTTTGTCTTCTCCACAACCACCATTCTATTCCACATATAGTGCTATGTCCATGGCTCACGCTCATGTATTGCGTGAAGATTGAAAAAGTTTGAGAACATCAAAAGTATGAAACAATTGCTTGGCTTGTCATCGGGGTTGTGCATGATTCAGATACTTTGTGTGGTGAAGATAGAGCATAGCCAGACTATATGATTTTGTAGGGATAACTTTCTTTGGCCATGTTATTTTGGGAAGACATAATTGCTTAGTTAGTATGCTTGAAGTATTATTATTTTTATGTCAATATTAAGCTTTTATCTTGAATCTTTCGGATCTGAATATTCATACCACAATTAAGAGGGTTACATTGAAAATTATGCTAAGTAGCATTCCACATCAAAAATTCTGTTTTTATCATTTACCTACTCGAGGACGAGCAGGAATTAAGCTTGGGGATGCTTGATACATCTCCAACGTATCTATAATTTTTGATTGTTCCATGCTATATTATATTCTGTTTTGGATGTTTAATGGGCTTTATTATACACTTTTATATTATTTTTGGGACTAACCTATTAACCGAAGGCCTAGCCCAAATTGCTGTTTTTTGGCCTATTTCAGTGTTTTGAAGGAAAAGGATATCAAACGGAGTCCAAACGGAATGAAACCTTCGGGAACGTGCTTTTCGGAACAAACGTGATCCAGAGGACTTGGAGTCTACGTAAAGCAATCAATGAGGAGAGCACGAGGCAGGGCGGCACGCCCACCTCCCCCAGGCGCGCCTTCCACCCTCGTGGGCCCCTCGTTGCTCCACCGACATACTTCTTCCTCCTATATATACCCATATACCCTGGAAACATCATATACGGGGCCAAAAACCCTATTTCCACCGCCGCAACCTTCTGTACCCGTGAGATCCCATCTTGGGGCCTTTTCTGGCGCTCCACCGGAGGGGGCATCGATCACGGAGGGCTTCTACATCAACACCATAGCCTCTCCGATGATGTGTGAGTAGTTTACCTTAGACCTTCGGGTCCATAGTTATTATCTAGATGGCTTCTTCTCTCTCTTTGGATCTCAATACATAGTTCTCCTCGATCTTCTTGCAGATCTATTCGATGTAATCTTCTTTTGTGGTGTGTTTGTCGAGATCCGATGAATTGTGGGTTTATGATCAAGTTTACCTATGATAAATATTTGAATCTCCTCTGAATTCTTTTATGTATGATTGGTTATCTTTGCAAGTCTTTTTGAATTATCAGTTTGGTTTGGCCTACTAGATTGATCTTTCTTGCAATGGGAGAAGTGCTTAGCTTTGGGTTCAATCTTGCGGTGTCCTTTTCCAGTGACAGCAGGCGCAGCAAGGCACGTATTGTATTGTTGCCATCGAGGATAAAAAGATGGGGTTTATATCATATTGCATGAGTTTATCCCTCTACATCATGTCATCTTACTTAAAGCGTTACTCTGTTCTTATGAACTTAATACTCTAGATGCATGCTAGATAGCGGTCGATGTGTGGAGTAATAGTAGTAGATGCAGAATCGTTTCGGTCTACTTGTCGCGGACGTGATGCCTATATACATGATCATACCTAGATATTCTCATAACTATGCTCAATTCTATCAATTGCTCGACAGTAATTCGTTTACCCACCGTAATACTTATGCTCTTGAGAGAAGCCACTAGTGAAACCTATGGCCCCCGGGTCTATTTTCCATCATATTAATCTTCCATCAACAAGCTATTTCTTTCACCATTTATTTTGCTTTCTTTACTTTTAGTCTTTATCATAAAAATACCAAAAATCTTATCTTATCATATCTATCAGATTTCACTCTTGTAAGTGACCGTGAAGGGATTGACAACCCCTTTATCGCGTTGGTTGCGAGGTTCTTATTTGTTTGTGTAGGTGTGTGGGACTCGAGCGTGGTCTCCTACTGGATTGATACCTTGGTTCTCAAAAACTGAGGGAAATACTTACGCTACTTTACTGCATCACCCTTTCCTCTTCAAGGGAAAACCAACGCAGTGCTCAAGAGGTAGCAGTCTGCCGCCAGGTAGACATCGTCGCAATAACCAGAACCCTGTACTTCATCGTTGCTAGCCATGTTTCCTACGATTAAATCTAGTCAATTAATTCTAGACCTAATAAAATGAATAATGACATAAAAAATGCCTATGTTTGGCAGGAACGTTGGCTCCTTCCCGGTGCGGCAAATCCCGGGCACTCGATATGTCCTAGTTTGTAGCACAAGTCATGCCGAAATTCACGGAAAATTTCGGCATGACCTTTGCTAAAAAGTGGACAAATCGAGAACCTGAAATTTTCCAGAACGGAAATGAATCAACATTCTGGCAAAAGATAGGCCACTCAGCTTCCTTCCCTGGAAACAACAAAAGGCCACTTCGGCACAATCAAACCACTTCAATGAAAAGATATAACATGACCACTTCAATGAAAATATATAATCAACAATAAAAGTCTAGGAAGGGATCATCTTTAAAATAAAACTTGCCTAAATTCTTTTCCTAGAAAAATAGTGGTCGAAAATAATTTTTTCCTCTAACCTAGTGAACCTAGTTAACCTAGCTTGTTAACCTAACGAACCAAATTAACCTAGCTAGTTAGTTAACCAAGCTTGTTAACCTAGTTTACCTAGATAATTAACCTAATTAAACTAGTTAACCTAGCTAGTTCTCTATCAAAGCCCTAAACAATTTTTTTCCTAACCTAGATAATTAACCTAATTAAACTAGTTAACCTAACTAGTTCTCTGTGAAAGCCGTAACTACATTTTTGCACTAACCTAGATAATTAACCTAATTAAACTAGGTAACCTAGCTAGTTAGTATGTCCAATGTTTGTGCTATGCATCAGAGAGAGAGAGATAGAGAGAGAGAGAGAGAGGGGTGCTTACAGACAATGGCTCCAGTGGTGGCGAGGGAGGCAGTGGTGGCAAGGGAGGCAGGGGTGTGTCCGGTGACGGCGAGGGAGGCAGTTGTGGCGAGGGAGGCAGGGGCGTCGAGGGTGGCTCCGGTGGCGCCGAGGGCGGCTCTGGTGGCGTTGATGAGGCCGCACGGCTCCGGTGGCGTTGGGGGCGGCTCTGGTGGCGTCGACGGCGCGCGGCTCTGGTGGCTCCGGGGGCGTCGACGTCGGCAGGAGACGGCGGCGAAGTGGGGCGACGGCGAATTGGGGACACGGGCGAGGGATTTGGGGGAGAAGTGGTGGCCGGGTGGAGGGAAAACCGTTGGTTAAGTGAAACATAGCGGTAACACGTTGAAGAAAACGCGCTATAGCTAAGTTAGCTATAGCGCGTTTCACAAAACACGTTACTGCTAAGCCTTTCTCTTTTTTTCCCTTTCTCATCTATTTTTCTTTACATTTTATTTTTTCCTGTCTCCTTTTTCTATTTCTTTCATTTTCATTTACTTTTCTATTTTTTGTTCGATTTATTTTCTTTTCGTCAGCAGTAGCGCCTTTCTATGTAAACGCTGCTACAATAGACATAGCGGTAGCGCGGTTTAAATAAGAACGCTACTACTATGTGTAGCTTATCGGCTTAGTCGTGAGAATTTTAGTGGTAGCGTGTTTATAGTTAGGCACGCTACTGCTACGTTTGTATCTGCAACGCGGTTATTCCGCGCGTGCTACTGCTGTGTAGCAGTAGCGCGCTTTTTTAACAAGCGCTACTACTAAAGTTCTATGTATAAGGTTTTCCCTAGTAGTGTTAGCTTAGCACTTGATCGTTTAGTATGTTGCTATTGCTTTCTTCATGACTTATACATGTTCCTATGACTATGAGATTATGCAACTCCCAAATACCAGAGGAACACTTTGTGTGCTACCAAACGTCACAACATAACTGGGTGATTACAAAGGTGCTCTATAGGTGTCTCCGATGGTACTTGTTGAGTTGGCATAGATCGAGATTAGGATTTGTCACTCCGATTATCGGAGAGGTATCTCTGGGCCCTCTCGGTAATGCACATCACTATAAGCCTTGCAAGAAATGTGACTAATGAGTTAGTTGCGAGATGATGCATTACGGAACGAGTAAAGAGACTTGCCGGTAACGAGATTGAACTAGGTATTGAGATACCGACGATCGAATCTCGAGCAAGTAACATACCCATGACAAAGGGAACAACATATATTGTTATGTGGTTTGACCGATGAATATCTTCATAGAATATGTGGGAGCCAATATGAACATCCAGGTTCCGCTATTGGTTATTGATCGGAGACGTGTCTCGGTCATGTCTACATAGTTCTCGAACCCGTAGGGTCCGCACGCTTAACGTTCGGTGAGGATCGGTATTACGAGTTTATGTGTTTTTATGTACCGAAGGTAGTTCGGAGTCCCAGATGTGATCACGGACATGACGAGGAGTCTCGAAATGGTCGAGACATAAAGATAGATATATTGGACGGCTATATTCGAACACCGGAAGTGTTCCAGGTGGTTTCGGAGAAATCTGGAG